>NW_028138823.1:0-133551 GCF_964270905.1 Leucopleurus acutus | reverse complement strand
CTACCTCCTGAAATCGGTTTCCTGCAATTCTGCCCCGCTTTCAAGTCCTCTTGGCAGCCTTACTTCAATATATTTTTGGACGATAGCTGTCATTTATAACTCTGCAGGTTTGTGAATTACAGTGCCCCTGAGCTCGTTTCTTCAACTCGCTTTCTTGTGAGCTGGCCGCAACACCGCAGGATTGCTTCAGGCCCTAGTGTGGTTCCGGCACGGCACGCTGAGCCTTTGGTTAATTCCTCTTCCTGGTGGGAAATGAGAGTTAAATTTGCCCGTCCAGACACCCCCAGCTAGTCTCTCATTGGTTCTCCCCATTCCTGTACATTTTCCGCAGAAATTGCAAACTGGGCCAAACAGGAGGTTAAAGGCACTGACTCTCCAAGTGGGGAGAGTGTTAGTAAAGCGTCTGGAGTTTGCACCCGAGTACCAGGGGACGAAAACTGAGACACATTTGAACACGTTTCCCGATCACACGGTGGATCATACTCTGGGTTCCACATGCATGTTTTAGCTGAAGGAAGAATCCCTTAAACCTGGAGAGTTGAGACCCATGGAATGGGTACCATGCAATATGACTTCAAAGGGTCTGCATTTGCTCACCGAACCTCACCAATCCTATCACTGCTGCGTTTATGCCGCTGTACACACGCTTGATTGTCTTTCGGAGACATATAAATCCGTAGGTTTTAAGATTATTTCTAGTCAGGTATATTCTTAGGCGTTTAATATGGGGTGTTGAGTCCACTTCGTTGAGCAAGGAGTAGCTCTTGTCTATTACATATTTGGCTTATGGAACGGTATCTGTGCTAATTTCAATCTCTGGTTTCATGCAGCACCCCAACTCACCTTTCCCCTTAAGCTAGCGTAAGTTGGTTTTCTACATTTGAGACCCTGTTCTGTTTTGTAATTCAGTTCCTGTGTAGCCAAGTTTACATTCCGTGTAGTAGTGATATCTTATGATGTTTCTTTTTCTGTGTGACTTATTTCACTTACAATCATCGTACCTTAATCCACTCATTATGCTGCTACGGGCCTGATGACATAGATTTCATTGCTGAGTGATATTGCATTGTACGTAAGTACCACAACTTCTTTATCCATTTTTCGCTTTCTGTGATATTGAACTTGTACCGTAAACGAGGTTCTTGTAAACAGAGCCGTCCCAACCTTTGGGGTGGCTGTGTCTTTTTGATTTTAATTTCCCTAAGCTATAGGACCATAAGTGGAAGTGCCCTAGGCTCTGTTGCTTTGTTTTTTAGATGTTTCAGGAAACAGCATACACTTCTCCAGAGTGGCTGTTGGCAATTTACATCCCGCCCATCAGCATAACAAGGCTCCCAATTCTCCATGTCCTGTCTTGCCTTTCTGGATTTTACACTTTTTTCAGATGGCCCTTTTGACCGGGGGGCAGTGAGACTTCATTGTAGTGCAGATTTCCTTTGCAAGCTTGCTTGGTTGGCCAAAAAGGGCGTATGCGTTTTTTCCTGATTCAGGAAAAAACGCATACGCCCTTTTTGGCCAAGTGCATCATTGTGGACGTTCTGCCTCTTTTCCTATGCTTTACATGCAATTCCCGTCTACCTCCTGAAATCGGTTTCCTGCAATTCTGCCCCGCTTTCAAGTCCTCTTGGCAGCCTTACTTCAATATATTTTTGGACGATAGCTGTCATTTATAACTCTGCAGGTTTGTGAATTACAGTGCCCCTGAGCTCCTTTCTTCAACTCGCTTTCTTGTGAGCTGGCCGCAACACCGCAGGATTGCTTCAGGCCCTAGTGTGGTTCCGGCACGGCACGCTGAGCCTTTGGTTAATTCCTGTTCCTGGTGGGAAATGAGAGTTAAATTTGCCCGTCCAGACACCCCCAGCTAGTCTCTCATTGGTTCTCCCTATTCCTGTACATTTTCCGCAGAAATTGCAAACTGGGCCAAACAGGAGGTTAAAGGCACTGACTCTCCAAGTGGGGAGAGTGTTAGTAAAGCGTCTGGAGTTTGCACCCGAGTACCAGGGGACGAAAACTGAGACACATTTGAACACGTTTCCCGATCACACGGTGGATCATACTCTGGGTTCCACATGCATGTTTTAGCTGAAGGAAGAATCCCTTAAACCTGGAGAGTTGAGACCCATGGAATGGGTACCATGCAATATGACTTCAAAGGGTCTGCATTTGCTCACCGAACCTCACCAATCCTATCACTGCTGCGTTTATGCCGCTGTACACACGCTTGATTGTCTTTCGGAGACATATAAATCCGTAGGTTTTAAGATTATTTCTAGTCAGGTATATTCTTAGGCGTTTAATATGGGGTGTTGAGTCCACTTCGTTGAGCAAGGAGTAGCTCTTGTCTATTACATATTTGGCTTATGGAACGGTATCTGTGCTAATTTCAATCTCTGGTTTCATGCAGCACCCCAACTCACCTTTCCCCTTAAGCTAGCATAAGTTGGTTTTCTACATTTGAGACCCTGTTCTGTTTTGTAATTCAGTTCCTGTGTAGCCAAGTTTACATTCCGTGTAGTAGTGATATCTTATGATGTTTCTTTTTCTGTGTGACTTATTTCACTTACAATCATCGTACCTTAATCCACTCATTATGCTGCTACGGGCCTGATGACATAGATTTCATTGCTGAGTGATATTGCATTGTACGTAAGTACCACAACTTCTTTATCCATTTTTCGCTTTCTGTGATATTGAACTTGTACCGTAAACAAGGTTCTTGTAAACAGAGCCGTCCCAAACTTTGGGGTGGCTGTGTCTTTTTGATTTTAATTTCCCTAAGCTATAGGACCATAAGTGGAAGTGCCCTAGGCTCTGTTGCTTTGTTTTTTAGATGTTTCAGGAAACAGCATACACTTCTCCAGAGTGGCTGTTGGCAATTTACATCCCGCCCATCAGCATAACAAGGCTCCCAATTCTCCATGTCCTGTCTTGCCTTTCTGGATTTTACACTTTTTTCAGATGGCCCTTTTGACCGGGGGGCAGTGAGACTTCATTGTAGTGCAGATTTCCTTTGCAAGCTTGCTTGGTTGGCCAAAAAGGGCGTATGCGTTTTTTCCTGAATATATTCAGGAAAAAACGCATACGCCCTTTTTGGCCAAGTGCATCATTGTGGACGTTCTGCCTCTTTTCCTATGCTTTACATGCAATTCCCGTCTACCTCCTGAAATCGGTTTCCTGCAATTCTGCCCCGCTTTCAAGTCCTCTTGGCAGCCTTACTTCAATATATTTTTGGACGATAGCTGTCATTTATAACTCTGCAGGTTTGTGAATTACAGTGCCCCTGAGCTCCTTTCTTCAACTCGCTTTCTTGTGAGCTGGCCGCAACACCGCAGGATTGCTTCAGGCCCTAGTGTGGTTCCGGCACGGCACGCTGAGCCTTTGGTTAATTCCTCTTCCTGGTGGGAAATGAGAGTTAAATTTGCCCGTCCAGACACCCCCAGCTAGTCTCTCATTGGTTCTCCCCATTCCTGTACATTTTCCGCAGAAATTGCAAACTGGGCCAAACAGGAGGTTAAAGGCACTGACTCTCCAAGTGGGGAGAGTGTTAGTAAAGCGTCTGGAGTTTGCACCCGAGTACCAGGGGACGAAAACTGAGACACATTTGAACACGTTTCCCGATCACACGGTGGATCATACTCTGGGTTCCACATGCATGTTTTAGCTGAAGGAAGAATCCCTTAAACCTGGAGAGTTGAGACCCATGGAATGGGTACCATGCAATATGACTTCAAAGGGTCTGCATTTGCTCACCGAACCTCACCAATCCTATCACTGCTGCATTTATGCCGCTGTACACACGCTTGATTGTCTTTCGGAGACATATAAATCCGTAGGTTTTAAGATTATTTCTAGTCAGGTATATTCTTAGGCGTTTAATATGGGGTGTTGAGTCCACTTCGTTGAGCAAGGAGTAGCTCTTGTCTATTACATATTTGGCTTATGGAACGGTATCTGTGCTAATTTCAATCTCTGGTTTCATGCAGCACCCCAACTCACCTTTCCCCTTAAGCTAGCGTAAGTTGGTTTTCTACATTTGAGACCCTGTTCTGTTTTGTAATTCAGTTCCTGTGTAGCCAAGTTTACATTCCGTGTAGTAGTGATATCTTATGATGTTTCTTTTTCTGTGTGACTTATTTCACTTACAATCATCGTACCTTAATCCACTCATTATGCTGCTACGGGCCTGATGACATAGATTTCATTGCTGAGTGATATTGCATTGTACGTAAGTACCACAACTTCTTTATCCATTTTTCGCTTTCTGTGATATTGAACTTGTACCGTAAACGAGGTTCTTGTAAACAGAGCCGTCCCAAACTTTGGGGTGGCTGTGTCTTTTTGATTTTAATTTCCCTAAGCTATAGGACCATAAGTGGAAGTGCCCTAGGCTCTGTTGCTTTGTTTTTTAGATGTTTCAGGAAACAGCATACACTTCTCCAGAGTGGCTGTTGGCAATTTACATCCCGCCCATCAGCATAACAAGGCTCCCAATTCTCCATGTCCTGTCTTGCCTTTCTGGATTTTACACTTTTTTCAGATGGCCCTTTTGACCGGGGGGCAGTGAGACTTCATTGTAGTGCAGATTTCCTTTGCAAGCTTGCTTGGTTGGCCAAAAAGGGCGTATGCGTTTTTTCCTGAATATATTCAGGAAAAAACGCATACGCCCTTTTTGGCCAAGTGCATCATTGTGGACGTTCTGCCTCTTTTCCTATGCTTTACATGCAATTCCCGTCTACCTCCTGAAATCGGTTTCCTGCAATTCTGCCCCGCTTTCAAGTCCTCTTGGCAGCCTTACTTCAATATATTTTTGGACGATAGCTGTCATTTATAACTCTGCAGGTTTGTGAATTACAGTGCCCCTGAGCTCCTTTCTTCAACTCGCTTTCTTGTGAGCTGGCCGCAACACCGCAGGATTGCTTCAGGCCCTAGTGTGGTTCCGGCACGGCACGCTGAGCCTTTGGTTAATTCCTCTTCCTGGTGGGAAATGAGAGTTAAATTTGCCCGTCCAGACACCCCCAGCTAGTCTCTCATTGGTTCTCCCCATTCCTGTACATTTTCCGCAGAAATTGCAAACTGGGCCAAACAGGAGGTTAAAGGCACTGACTCTCCAAGTGGGGAGAGTGTTAGTAAAGCGTCTGGAGTTTGCACCCGAGTACCAGGGGACGAAAACTGAGACACATTTGAACACGTTTCCCGATCACACGGTGGATCATACTCTGGGTTCCACATGCATGTTTTAGCTGAAGGAAGAATCCCTTAAACCTGGAGAGTTGAGACCCATGGAATGGGTACCATGCAATATGACTTCAAAGGGTCTGCATTTGCTCACCGAACCTCACCAATCCTATCACTGCTGCGTTTATGCCGCTGTACACACGCTTGATTGTCTTTCGGAGACATATAAATCCGTAGGTTTTAAGATTATTTCTAGTCAGGTATATTCTTAGGCGTTTAATATGGGGTGTTGAGTCCACTTCGTTGAGCAAGGAGTAGCTCTTGTCTATTACATATTTGGCTTATGGAACGGTATCTGTGCTAATTTCAATCTCTGGTTTCATGCAGCACCCCAACTCACCTTTCCCCTTAAGCTAGCGTAAGTTGGTTTTCTACATTTGAGACCCTGTTCTGTTTTGTAATTCAGTTCCTGTGTAGCCAAGTTTACATTCCGTGTAGTAGTGATATCTTATGATGTTTCTTTTTCTGTGTGACTTATTTCACTTACAATCATCGTACCTTAATCCACTCATTATGCTGCTACGGGCCTGATGACATAGATTTCATTGCTGAGTGATATTGCATTGTACGTAAGTACCACAACTTCTTTATCCATTTTTCGCTTTCTGTGATATTGAACTTGTACCGTAAACGAGGTTCTTGTAAACAGAGCCGTCCCAACCTTTGGGGTGGCTGTGTCTTTTTGATTTTAATTTCCCTAAGCTATAGGACCATAAGTGGAAGTGCCCTAGGCTCTGTTGCTTTGTTTTTTAGATGTTTCAGGAAACAGCATACACTTCTCCAGAGTGGCTGTTGGCAATTTACATCCCGCCCATCAGCATAACAAGGCTCCCAATTCTCCATGTCCTGTCTTGCCTTTCTGGATTTTACACTTTTTTCAGATGGCCCTTTTGACCGGGGGGCAGTGAGACTTCATTGTAGTGCAGATTTCCTTTGCAAGCTTGCTTGGTTGGCCAAAAAGGGCGTATGCGTTTTTTCCTGAATATATTCAGGAAAAAACGCATACGCCCTTTTTGGCCAAGTGCATCATTGTGGACGTTCTGCCTCTTTTCCTATGCTTTACATGCAATTCCCGTCTACCTCCTGAAATCGGTTTCCTGCAATTCTGCCCCGCTTTCAAGTCCTCTTGGCAGCCTTACTTCAATATATTTTTGGACGATAGCTGTCATTTATAACTCTGCAGGTTTGTGAATTACAGTGCCCCTGAGCTCCTTTCTTCAACTCGCTTTCTTGTGAGCTGGCCGCAACACCGCAGGATTGCTTCAGGCCCTAGTGTGGTTCCGGCACGGCACGCTGAGCCTTTGGTTAATTCCTCTTCCTGGTGGGAAATGAGAGTTAAATTTGCCCGTCCAGACACCCCCAGCTAGTCTCTCATTGGTTCTCCCCATTCCTGTACATTTTCCGCAGAAATTGCAAACTGGGCCAAACAGGAGGTTAAAGGCACTGACTCTCCAAGTGGGGAGAGTGTTAGTAAAGCGTCTGGAGTTTGCACCCGAGTACCAGGGGACGAAAACTGAGACACATTTGAACACGTTTCCCGATCACACGGTGGATCATACTCTGGGTTCCACATGCATGTTTTAGCTGAAGGAAGAATCCCTTAAACCTGGAGAGTTGAGACCCATGGAATGGGTACCATGCAATATGACTTCAAAGGGTCTGCATTTGCTCACCGAACCTCACCAATCCTATCACTGCTGCGTTTATGCCGCTGTACACACGCTTGATTGTCTTTCGGAGACATATAAATCCGTAGGTTTTAAGATTATTTCTAGTCAGGTATATTCTTAGGCGTTTAATATGGGGTGTTGAGTCCACTTCGTTGAGCAAGGAGTAGCTCTTGTCTATTACATATTTGGCTTATGGAACGGTATCTGTGCTAATTTCAATCTCTGGTTTCATGCAGCACCCCAACTCACCTTTCCCCTTAAGCTAGCGTAAGTTGGTTTTCTACATTTGAGACCCTGTTCTGTTTTGTAATTCAGTTCCTGTGTAGCCAAGTTTACATTCCGTGTAGTAGTGATATCTTATGATGTTTCTTTTTCTGTGTGACTTATTTCACTTACAATCATCGTACCTTAATCCACTCATTATGCTGCTACGGGCCTGATGACATAGATTTCATTGCTGAGTGATATTGCATTGTACGTAAGTACCACAACTTCTTTATCCATTTTTCGCTTTCTGTGATATTGAACTTGTACCGTAAACGAGGTTCTTGTAAACAGAGCCGTCCCAACCTTTGGGGTTGCTGTGTCTTTTTGATTTTAATTTCCCTAAGCTATAGGACCATAAGTGGAAGTGCCCTAGGCTCTGTTGCTTTGTTTTTTAGATGTTTCAGGAAACAGCATACACTTCTCCAGAGTGGCTGTTGGCAATTTACATCCCGCCCATCAGCATAACAAGGCTCCCAATTCTCCATGTCCTGTCTTGCCTTTCTGGATTTTACACTTTTTTCAGATGGCCCTTTTGACCGGGGGGCAGTGAGACTTCATTGTAGTGCAGATTTCCTTTGCAAGCTTGCTTGGTTGGCCAAAAAGGGCGTATGCGTTTTTTCCTGAATATATTCAGGAAAAAACGCATACGCCCTTTTTGGCCAAGTGCATCATTGTGGACGTTCTGCCTCTTTTCCTATGCTTTACATGCAATTCCCGTCTACCTCCTGAAATCGGTTTCCTGCAATTCTGCCCCGCTTTCAAGTCCTCTTGGCAGCCTTACTTCAATATATTTTTGGACGATAGCTGTCATTTATAACTCTGCAGGTTTGTGAATTACAGTGCCCCTGAGCTCCTTTCTTCAACTCGCTTTCTTGTGAGCTGGCCGCAACACCGCAGGATTGCTTCAGGCCCTAGTGTGGTTCCGGCACGGCACGCTGAGCCTTTGGTTAATTCCTCTTCCTGGTGGGAAATGAGAGTTAAATTTGCCCGTCCAGACACCCCCAGCTAGTCTCTCATTGGTTCTCCCCATTCCTGTACATTTTCCGCAGAAATTGCAAACTGGGCCAAACAGGAGGTTAAAGGCACTGACTCTCCAAGTGGGGAGAGTGTTAGTAAAGCGTCTGGAGTTTGCACCCGAGTACCAGGGGACGAAAACTGAGACACATTTGAACACGTTTCCCGATCACACGGTGGATCATACTCTGGGTTCCACATGCATGTTTTAGCTGAAGGAAGAATCCCTTAAACCTGGAGAGTTGAGACCCATGGAATGGGTACCATGCAATATGACTTCAAAGGGTCTGCATTTGCTCACCGAACCTCACCAATCCTATCACTGCTGCGTTTATGCCGCTGTACACACGCTTGATTGTCTTTCGGAGACATATAAATCCGTAGGTTTTAAGATTATTTCTAGTCAGGTATATTCTTAGGCGTTTAATATGGGGTGTTGAGTCCACTTCGTTGAGCAAGGAGTAGCTCTTGTCTATTACATATTTGGCTTATGGAACGGTATCTGTGCTAATTTCAATCTCTGGTTTCATGCAGCACCCCAACTCACCTTTCCCCTTAAGCTAGCGTAAGTTGGTTTTCTACATTTGAGACCCTGTTCTGTTTTGTAATTCAGTTCCTGTGTAGCCAAGTTTACATTCCGTGTAGTAGTGATATCTTATGATGTTTCTTTTTCTGTGTGACTTATTTCACTTACAATCATCGTACCTTAATCCACTCATTATGCTGCTACGGGCCTGATGACATAGATTTCATTGCTGAGTGATATTGCATTGTACGTAAGTACCACAACTTCTTTATCCATTTTTCGCTTTCTGTGATATTGAACTTGTACCGTAAACGAGGTTCTTGTAAACAGAGCCGTCCCAACCTTTGGGGTGGCTGTGTCTTTTTGATTTTAATTTCCCTAAGCTATAGGACCATAAGTGGAAGTGCCCTAGGCTCTGTTGCTTTGTTTTTTAGATGTTTCAGGAAACAGCATACACTTCTCCAGAGTGGCTGTTGGCAATTTACATCCCGCCCATCAGCATAACAAGGCTCCCAATTCTCCATGTCCTGTCTTGCCTTTCTGGATTTTACACTTTTTTCAGATGGCCCTTTTGACCGGGGGGCAGTGAGACTTCATTGTAGTGCAGATTTCCTTTGCAAGCTTGCTTGGTTGGCCAAAAAGGGCGTATGCGTTTTTTCCTGAATATATTCAGGAAAAAACGCATACGCCCTTTTTGGCCAAGTGCATCATTGTGGACGTTCTGCCTCTTTTCCTATGCTTTACATGCAATTCCCGTCTACCTCCTGAAATCGGTTTCCTGCAATTCTGCCCCGCTTTCAAGTCCTCTTGGCAGCCTTACTTCAATATATTTTTGGACGATAGCTGTCATTTATAACTCTGCAGGTTTGTGAATTACAGTGCCCCTGAGCTCCTTTCTTCAACTCGCTTTCTTGTGAGCTGGCCGCAACACCGCAGGATTGCTTCAGGCCCTAGTGTGGTTCCGGCACGGCACGCTGAGCCTTTGGTTAATTCCTCTTCCTGGTGGGAAATGAGAGTTAAATTTGCCCGTCCAGACACCCCCAGCTAGTCTCTCATTGGTTCTCCCTATTCCTGTACATTTTCCGCAGAAATTGCAAACTGGGCCAAACAGGAGGTTAAAGGCACTGACTCTCCAAGTGGGGAGAGTGTTAGTAAAGCGTCTGGAGTTTGCACCCGAGTACCAGGGGACGAAAACTGAGACACATTTGAACACGTTTCCCGATCACACGGTGGATCATACTCTGGGTTCCACATGCATGTTTTAGCTGAAGGAAGAATCCCTTAAACCTGGAGAGTTGAGACCCATGGAATGGGTACCATGCAATATGACTTCAAAGGGTCTGCATTTGCTCACCGAACCTCACCAATCCTATCACTGCTGCGTTTATGCCGCTGTACACACGCTTGATTGTCTTTCGGAGACATATAAATCCATAGGTTTTAAGATTATTTCTAGTCAGGTATATTCTTAGGCGTTTAATATGGGGTGTTGAGTCCACTTCGTTGAGCAAGGAGTAGCTCTTGTCTATTACATATTTGGCTTATGGAACGGTATCTGTGCTAATTTCAATCTCTGGTTTCATGCAGCACCCCAACTCACCTTTCCCCTTAAGCTAGCGTAAGTTGGTTTTCTACATTTGAGACCCTGTTCTGTTTTGTAATTCAGTTCCTGTGTAGCCAAGTTTACATTCCGTGTAGTAGTGATATCTTATGATGTTTCTTTTTCTGTGTGACTTATTTCACTTACAATCATCGTACCTTAATCCACTCATTATGCTGCTACGGGCCTGATGACATAGATTTCATTGCTGAGTGATATTGCATTGTACGTAAGTACCACAACTTCTTTATCCATTTTTCGCTTTCTGTGATATTGAACTTGTACCGTAAACGAGGTTCTTGTAAACAGAGCCGTCCCAACCTTTGGGGTGGCTGTGTCTTTTTGATTTTAATTTCCCTAAGCTATAGGACCATAAGTGGAAGTGCCCTAGGCTCTGTTGCTTTGTTTTTTAGATGTTTCAGGAAACAGCATACACTTCTCCAGAGTGGCTGTTGGCAATTTACATCCCGCCCATCAGCATAACAAGGCTCCCAATTCTCCATGTCCTGTCTTGCCTTTCTGGATTTTACACTTTTTTCAGATGGCCCTTTTGACCGGGGGGCAGTGAGACTTCATTGTAGTGCAGATTTCCTTTGCAAGCTTGCTTGGTTGGCCAAAAAGGGCGTATGCGTTTTTTCCTGAATATATTCAGGAAAAAACGCATACGCCCTTTTTGGCCAAGTGCATCATTGTGGACGTTCTGCCTCTTTTCCTATGCTTTACATGCAATTCCCGTCTACCTCCTGAAATCGGTTTCCTGCAATTCTGCCCCGCTTTCAAGTCCTCTTGGCAGCCTTACTTCAATATATTTTTGGACGATAGCTGTCATTTATAACTCTGCAGGTTTGTGAATTACAGTGCCCCTGAGCTCCTTTCTTCAACTCGCTTTCTTGTGAGCTGGCCGCAACACCGCAGGATTGCTTCAGGCCCTAGTGTGGTTCCGGCACGGCACGCTGAGCCTTTGGTTAATTCCTCTTCCTGGTGGGAAATGAGAGTTAAATTTGCCCGTCCAGACACCCCCAGCTAGTCTCTCATTGGTTCTCCCTATTCCTGTACATTTTCCGCAGAAATTGCAAACTGGGCCAAACAGGAGGTTAAAGGCACTGACTCTCCAAGTGGGGAGAGTGTTAGTAAAGCGTCTGGAGTTTGCACCCGAGTACCAGGGGACGAAAACTGAGACACATTTGAACACGTTTCCCGATCACACGGTGGATCATACTCTGGGTTCCACATGCATGTTTTAGCTGAAGGAAGAATCCCTTAAACCTGGAGAGTTGAGACCCATGGAATGGGTACCATGCAATATGACTTCAAAGGGTCTGCATTTGCTCACCGAACCTCACCAATCCTATCACTGCTGCGTTTATGCCGCTGTACACACGCTTGATTGTCTTTCGGAGACATATAAATCCGTAGGTTTTAAGATTATTTCTAGTCAGGTATATTCTTAGGCGTTTAATATGGGGTGTTGAGTCCACTTCGTTGAGCAAGGAGTAGCTCTTGTCTATTACATATTTGGCTTATGGAACGGTATCTGTGCTAATTTCAATCTCTGGTTTCATGCAGCACCCCAACTCACCTTTCCCCTTAAGCTAGCGTAAGTTGGTTTTCTACATTTGAGACCCTGTTCTGTTTTGTAATTCAGTTCCTGTGTAGCCAAGTTTACATTCCGTGTAGTAGTGATATCTTATGATGTTTCTTTTTCTGTGTGACTTATTTCACTTACAATCATCGTACCTTAATCCACTCATTATGCTGCTACGGGCCTGATGACATAGATTTCATTGCTGAGTGATATTGCATTGTACGTAAGTACCACAACTTCTTTATCCATTTTTCGCTTTCTGTGATATTGAACTTGTACCGTAAACGAGGTTCTTGTAAACAGAGCCGTCCCAACCTTTGGGGTGGCTGTGTCTTTTTGATTTTAATTTCCCTAAGCTATAGGACCATAAGTGGAAGTGCCCTAGGCTCTGTTGCTTTGTTTTTTAGATGTTTCAGGAAACAGCATACACTTCTCCAGAGTGGCTGTTGGCAATTTACATCCCGCCCATCAGCATAACAAGGCTCCCAATTCTCCATGTCCTGTCTTGCCTTTCTGGATTTTACACTTTTTTCAGATGGCCCTTTTGACCGGGGGGCAGTGAGACTTCATTGTAGTGCAGATTTCCTTTGCAAGCTTGCTTGGTTGGCCAAAAAGGGCGTATGCGTATATTCAGGAAAAAACGCATACGCCCTTTTTGGCCAAGTGCATCATTGTGGACGTTCTGCCTCTTTTCCTATGCTTTACATGCAATTCCCGTCTACCTCCTGAAATCGGTTTCCTGCAATTCTGCCCCGCTTTCAAGTCCTCTTGGCAGCCTAACTTCAATATATTTTTGGACGATAGCTGTCATTTATAACTCTGCAGGTTTGTGAATTACAGTGCCCCTGAGCTCCTTTCTTCAACTCGCTTTCTTGTGAGCTGGCCGCAACACCGCAGGATTGCTTCAGGCCCTAGTGTGGTTCCGGCACGGCACGCTGAGCCTTTGGTTAATTCCTGTTCCTGGTGGGAAATGAGAGTTAAATTTGCCCGTCCAGACACCCCCAGCTAGTCTCTCATTGGTTCTCTCCATTCCTGTACATTTTCCGCAGAAATTGCAAACTGGGCCAAACAGGAGGTTAAAGGCACTGACTCTCCAAGTGGGGAGAGTGTTAGTAAAGCGTCTGGAGTTTGCACCCGAGTACCAGGGGACGAAAACTGAGACACATTTGAACACGTTTCCCGATCACACGGTGGATCATACTCTGGGTTCCACATGCATGTTTTAGCTGAAGGAAGAATCCCTTAAACCTGGAGAGTTGAGACCCATGGAATGGGTACCATGCAATATGACTTCAAAGGGTCTGCATTTGCTCACCGAACCTCACCAATCCTATCACTGCTGCGTTTATGCCGCTGTACACACGCTTGATTGTCTTTCGGAGACATATAAATCCGTAGGTTTTAAGATTATTTCTAGTCAGGTATATTCTTAGGCGTTTAATATGGGGTGTTGAGTCCACTTCGTTGAGCAAGGAGTAGCTCTTGTCTATTACATATTTGGCTTATGGAACGGTATCTGTGCTAATTTCAATCTCTGGTTTCATGCAGCACCCCAACTCACCTTTCCCCTTAAGCTAGCGTAAGTTGGTTTTCTACATTTGAGACCCTGTTCTGTTTTGTAATTCAGTTCCTGTGTAGCCAAGTTTACATTCCGTGTAGTAGTGATATCTTATGATGTTTCTTTTTCTGTGTGACTTATTTCACTTACAATCATCGTACCTTAATCCACTCATTATGCTGCTACGGGCCTGATGACATAGATTTCATTGCTGAGTGATATTGCATTGTACGTAAGTACCACAACTTCTTTATCCATTTTTCGCTTTCTGTGATATTGAACTTGTACCGTAAACGAGGTTCTTGTAAACAGAGCCGTCCCAACCTTTGGGGTGGCTGTGTCTTTTTGATTTTAATTTCCCTAAGCTATAGGACCATAAGTGGAAGTGCCCTAGGCTCTGTTGCTTTGTTTTTTAGATGTTTCAGGAAACAGCATACACTTCTCCAGAGTGGCTGTTGGCAATTTACATCCCGCCCATCAGCATAACAAGGCTCCCAATTCTCCATGTCCTGTCTTGCCTTTCTGGATTTTACACTTTTTTCAGATGGCCCTTTTGACCGGGGGGCAGTGAGACTTCATTGTAGTGCAGATTTCCTTTGCAAGCTTGCTTGGTTGGCCAAAAAGGGCGTATGCGTTTTTTCCTGAATATATTCAGGAAAAAACGCATATGCCCTTTTTGGCCAAGTGCATCATTGTGGACGTTCTGCCTCTTTTCCTATGCTTTACATGCAATTCCCGTCTACCTCCTGAAATCGGTTTCCTGCAATTCTGCCCCGCTTTCAAGTCCTCTTGGCAGCCTTACTTCAATATATTTTTGGACGATAGCTGTCATTTATAACTCTGCAGGTTTGTGAATTACAGTGCCCCTGAGCTCCTTTCTTCAACTCGCTTTCTTGTGAGCTGGCCGCAACACCGCAGGATTGCTTCAGGCCCTAGTGTGGTTCCGGCACGGCACGCTGAGCCTTTGGTTAATTCCTGTTCCTGGTGGGAAATGAGAGTTAAATTTGCCCGTCCAGACACCCCCAGCTAGTCTCTCATTGGTTCTCTCCATTCCTGTACATTTTCCGCAGAAATTGCAAACTGGGCCAAACAGGAGGTTAAAGGCACTGACTCTCCAAGTGGGGAGAGTGTTAGTAAAGCGTCTGGAGTTTGCACCCGAGTACCAGGGGACGAAAACTGAGACACATTTGAACACGTTTCCCGATCACACGGTGGATCATACTCTGGGTTCCACATGCATGTTTTAGCTGAAGGAAGAATCCCTTAAACCTGGAGAGTTGAGACCCATGGAATGGGTACCATGCAATATGACTTCAAAGGGTCTGCATTTGCTCACCGAACCTCACCAATCCTATCACTGCTGCGTTTATGCCGCTGTACACACGCTTGATTGTCTTTCGGAGACATATAAATCCGTAGGTTTTAAGATTATTTCTAGTCAGGTATATTCTTAGGCGTTTAATATGGGGTGTTGAGTCCACTTCGTTGAGCAAGGAGTAGCTCTTGTCTATTACATATTTGGCTTATGGAACGGTATCTGTGCTAATTTCAATCTCTGGTTTCATGCAGCACCCCAACTCACCTTTCCCCTTAAGCTAGCGTAAGTTGGTTTTCTACATTTGAGACCCTGTTCTGTTTTGTAATTCAGTTCCTGTGTAGCCAAGTTTACATTCCGTGTAGTAGTGATATCTTATGATGTTTCTTTTTCTGTGTGACTTATTTCACTTACAATCATCGTACCTTAATCCACTCATTATGCTGCTACGGGCCTGATGACATAGATTTCATTGCTGAGTGATATTGCATTGTACGTAAGTACCACAACTTCTTTATCCATTTTTCGCTTTCTGTGATATTGAACTTGTACCGTAAACGAGGTTCTTGTAAACAGAGCCGTCCCAACCTTTGGGGTGGCTGTGTCTTTTTGATTTTAATTTCCCTAAGCTATAGGACCATAAGTGGAAGTGCCCTAGGCTCTGTTGCTTTGTTTTTTAGATGTTTCAGGAAACAGCATACACTTCTCCAGAGTGGCTGTTGGCAATTTACATCCCGCCCATCAGCATAACAAGGCTCCCAATTCTCCATGTCCTGTCTTGCCTTTCTGGATTTTACACTTTTTTCAGATGGCCCTTTTGACCGGGGGGCAGTGAGACTTCATTGTAGTGCAGATTTCCTTTGCAAGCTTGCTTGGTTGGCCAAAAAGGGCGTATGCGTTTTTTCCTGAATATATTCAGGAAAAAACGCATACGCCCTTTTTGGCCAAGTGCATCATTGTGGACGTTCTGCCTCTTTTCCTATGCTTTACATGCAATTCCCGTCTACCTCCTGAAATCGGTTTCCTGCAATTCTGCCCCGCTTTCAAGTCCTCTTGGCAGCCTTACTTCAATATATTTTTGGACGATAGCTGTCATTTATAACTCTGCAGGTTTGTGAATTACAGTGCCCCTGAGCTCCTTTCTTCAACTCGCTTTCTTGTGAGCTGGCCGCAACACCGCAGGATTGCTTCAGGCCCTAGTGTGGTTCCGGCACGGCACGCTGAGCCTTTGGTTAATTCCTCTTCCTGGTGGGAAATGAGAGTTAAATTTGCCCGTCCAGACACCCCCAGCTAGTCTCTCATTGGTTCTCCCCATTCCTGTACATTTTCCGCAGAAATTGCAAACTGGGCCAAACAGGAGGTTAAAGGCACTGACTCTCCAAGTGGGGAGAGTGTTAGTAAAGCGTCTGGAGTTTGCACCCGAGTACCAGGGGACGAAAACTGAGACACATTTGAACACGTTTCCCGATCACACGGTGGATCATACTCTGGGTTCCACATGCATGTTTTAGCTGAAGGAAGAATCCCTTAAACCTGGAGAGTTGAGACCCATGGAATGGGTACCATGCAATATGACTTCAAAGGGTCTGCATTTGCTCACCGAACCTCACCAATCCTATCACTGCTGCGTTTATGCCGCTGTACACACGCTTGATTGTCTTTCGGAGACATATAAATCCGTAGGTTTTAAGATTATTTCTAGTCAGGTATATTCTTAGGCGTTTAATATGGGGTGTTGAGTCCACTTCGTTGAGCAAGGAGTAGCTCTTGTCTATTACATATTTGGCTTATGGAACGGTATCTGTGCTAATTTCAATCTCTGGTTTCATGCAGCACCCCAACTCACCTTTCCCCTTAAGCTAGCGTAAGTTGGTTTTCTACATTTGAGACCCTGTTCTGTTTTGTAATTCAGTTCCTGTGTAGCCAAGTTTACATTCCGTGTAGTAGTGATATCTTATGATGTTTCTTTTTCTGTGTGACTTATTTCACTTACAATCATCGTACCTTAATCCACTCATTATGCTGCTACGGGCCTGATGACATAGATTTCATTGCTGAGTGATATTGCATTGTACGTAAGTACCACAACTTCTTTATCCATTTTTCGCTTTCTGTGATATTGAACTTGTACCGTAAACGAGGTTCTTGTAAACAGAGCCGTCCCAACCTTTGGGGTGGCTGTGTCTTTTTGATTTTAATTTCCCTAAGCTATAGGACCATAAGTGGAAGTGCCCTAGGCTCTGTTGCTTTGTTTTTTAGATGTTTCAGGAAACAGCATACACTTCTCCAGAGTGGCTGTTGGCAATTTACATCCCGCCCATCAGCATAACAAGGCTCCCAATTCTCCATGTCCTGTCTTGCCTTTCTGGATTTTACACTTTTTTCAGATGGCCCTTTTGACCGGGGGGCAGTGAGACTTCATTGTAGTGCAGATTTCCTTTGCAAGCTTGCTTGGTTGGCCAAAAAGGGCGTATGCGTTTTTTCCTGAATATATTCAGGAAAAAACGCATACGCCCTTTTTGGCCAAGTGCATCATTGTGGACGTTCTGCCTCTTTTCCTATGCTTTACATGCAATTCCCGTCTACCTCCTGAAATCGGTTTCCTGCAATTCTGCCCCGCTTTCAAGTCCTCTTGGCAGCCTTACTTCAATATATTTTTGGACGATAGCTGTCATTTATAACTCTGCAGGTTTGTGAATTACAGTGCCCCTGAGCTCCTTTCTTCAACTCGCTTTCTTGTGAGCTGGCCGCAACACCGCAGGATTGCTTCAGGCCCTAGTGTGGTTCCGGCACGGCACGCTGAGCCTTTGGTTAATTCCTGTTCCTGGTGGGAAATGAGAGTTAAATTTGCCCGTCCAGACACCCCCAGCTAGTCTCTCATTGGTTCTCTCCATTCCTGTACATTTTCCGCAGAAATTGCAAACTGGGCCAAACAGGAGGTTAAAGGCACTGACTCTCCAAGTGGGGAGAGTGTTAGTAAAGCGTCTGGAGTTTGCACCCGAGTACCAGGGGACGAAAACTGAGACACATTTGAACACGTTTCCCGATCACACGGTGGATCATACTCTGGGTTCCACATGCATGTTTTAGCTGAAGGAAGAATCCCTTAAACCTGGAGAGTTGAGACCCATGGAATGGGTACCATGCAATATGACTTCAAAGGGTCTGCATTTGCTCACCGAACCTCACCAATCCTATCACTGCTGCGTTTATGCCGCTGTACACACGCTTGATTGTCTTTCGGAGACATATAAATCCGTAGGTTTTAAGATTATTTCTAGTCAGGTATATTCTTAGGCGTTTAATATGGGGTGTTGAGTCCACTTCGTTGAGCAAGGAGTAGCTCTTGTCTATTACATATTTGGCTTATGGAACGGTATCTGTGCTAATTTCAATCTCTGGTTTCATGCAGCACCCCAACTCACCTTTCCCCTTAAGCTAGCGTAAGTTGGTTTTCTACATTTGAGACCCTGTTCTGTTTTGTAATTCAGTTCCTGTGTAGCCAAGTTTACATTCCGTGTAGTAGTGATATCTTATGATGTTTCTTTTTCTGTGTGACTTATTTCACTTACAATCATCGTACCTTAATCCACTCATTATGCTGCTACGGGCCTGATGACATAGATTTCATTGCTGAGTGATATTGCATTGTACGTAAGTACCACAACTTCTTTATCCATTTTTCGCTTTCTGTGATATTGAACTTGTACCGTAAACGAGGTTCTTGTAAACAGAGCCGTCCCAACCTTTGGGGTGGCTGTGTCTTTTTGATTTTAATTTCCCTAAGCTATAGGACCATAAGTGGAAGTGCCCTAGGCTCTGTTGCTTTGTTTTTTAGATGTTTCAGGAAACAGCATACACTTCTCCAGAGTGGCTGTTGGCAATTTACATCCCGCCCATCAGCATAACAAGGCTCCCAATTCTCCATGTCCTGTCTTGCCTTTCTGGATTTTACACTTTTTTCAGATGGCCCTTTTGACCGGGGGGCAGTGAGACTTCATTGTAGTGCAGATTTCCTTTGCAAGCTTGCTTGGTTGGCCAAAAAGGGCGTATGCGTTTTTTCCTGAATATATTCAGGAAAAAACGCATACGCCCTTTTTGGCCAAGTGCATCATTGTGGACGTTCTGCCTCTTTTCCTATGCTTTACATGCAATTCCCGTCTACCTCCTGAAATCGGTTTCCTGCAATTCTGCCCCGCTTTCAAGTCCTCTTGGCAGCCTTACT
This sequence comes from Leucopleurus acutus, assembly GCF_964270905.1. Lineage (NCBI taxonomy): Eukaryota > Metazoa > Chordata > Mammalia > Artiodactyla > Delphinidae > Leucopleurus > Leucopleurus acutus. The sequence continues at coordinate 114,556 of NW_028138823.1, read as the reverse complement.
TCAATATATTTTTGGACGATAGCTGTCATTTATAACTCTGCAGGTTTGTGAATTACAGTGCCCCTGAGCTCCTTTCTTCAACTCGCTTTCTTGTGAGCTGGCCGCAACACCGCAGGATTGCTTCAGGCCCTAGTGTGGTTCCGGCACGGCACGCTGAGCCTTTGGTTAATTCCTCTTCCTGGTGGGAAATGAGAGTTAAATTTGCCCGTCCAGACACCCCCAGCTAGTCTCTCATTGGTTCTCCCTATTCCTGTACATTTTCCGCAGAAATTGCAAACTGGGCCAAACAGGAGGTTAAAGGCACTGACTCTCCAAGTGGGGAGAGTGTTAGTAAAGCGTCTGGAGTTTGCACCCGAGTACCAGGGGACGAAAACTGAGACACATTTGAACACGTTTCCCGATCACACGGTGGATCATACTCTGGGTTCCACATGCATGTTTTAGCTGAAGGAAGAATCCCTTAAACCTGGAGAGTTGAGACCCATGGAATGGGTACCATGCAATATGACTTCAAAGGGTCTGCATTTGCTCACCGAACCTCACCAATCCTATCACTGCTGCGTTTATGCCGCTGTACACACGCTTGATTGTCTTTCGGAGACATATAAATCCGTAGGTTTTAAGATTATTTCTAGTCAGGTATATTCTTAGGCGTTTAATATGGGGTGTTGAGTCCACTTCGTTGAGCAAGGAGTAGCTCTTGTCTATTACATATTTGGCTTATGGAACGGTATCTGTGCTAATTTCAATCTCTGGTTTCATGCAGCACCCCAACTCACCTTTCCCCTTAAGCTAGCGTAAGTTGGTTTTCTACATTTGAGACCCTGTTCTGTTTTGTAATTCAGTTCCTGTGTAGCCAAGTTTACATTCCGTGTAGTAGTGATATCTTATGATGTTTCTTTTTCTGTGTGACTTATTTCACTTACAATCATCGTACCTTAATCCACTCATTATGCTGCTACGGGCCTGATGACATAGATTTCATTGCTGAGTGATATTGCATTGTACGTAAGTACCACAACTTCTTTATCCATTTTTCGCTTTCTGTGATATTGAACTTGTACCGTAAACGAGGTTCTTGTAAACAGAGCCGTCCCAACCTTTGGGGTGGCTGTGTCTTTTTGATTTTAATTTCCCTAAGCTATAGGACCATAAGTGGAAGTGCCCTAGGCTCTGTTGCTTTGTTTTTTAGATGTTTCAGGAAACAGCATACACTTCTCCAGAGTGGCTGTTGGCAATTTACATCCCGCCCATCAGCATAACAAGGCTCCCAATTCTCCATGTCCTGTCTTGCCTTTCTGGATTTTACACTTTTTTCAGATGGCCCTTTTGACCGGGGGGCAGTGAGACTTCATTGTAGTGCAGATTTCCTTTGCAAGCTTGCTTGGTTGGCCAAAAAGGGCGTATGCGTTTTTTCCTGAATATATTCAGGAAAAAACGCATACGCCCTTTTTGGCCAAGTGCATCATTGTGGACGTTCTGCCTCTTTTCCTATGCTTTACATGCAATTCCCGTCTACCTCCTGAAATCGGTTTCCTGCAATTCTGCCCCGCTTTCAAGTCCTCTTGGCAGCCTTACTTCAATATATTTTTGGACGATAGCTGTCATTTATAACTCTGCAGGTTTGTGAATTACAGTGCCCCTGAGCTCCTTTCTTCAACTCGCTTTCTTGTGAGCTGGCCGCAACACCGCAGGATTGCTTCAGGCCCTAGTGTGGTTCCGGCACGGCACGCTGAGCCTTTGGTTAATTCCTCTTCCTGGTGGGAAATGAGAGTTAAATTTGCCCGTCCAGACACCCCCAGCTAGTCTCTCATTGGTTCTCCCTATTCCTGTACATTTTCCGCAGAAATTGCAAACTGGGCCAAACAGGAGGTTAAAGGCACTGACTCTCCAAGTGGGGAGAGTGTTAGTAAAGCGTCTGGAGTTTGCACCCGAGTACCAGGGGACGAAAACTGAGACACATTTGAACACGTTTCCCGATCACACGGTGGATCATACTCTGGGTTCCACATGCATGTTTTAGCTGAAGGAAGAATCCCTTAAACCTGGAGAGTTGAGACCCATGGAATGGGTACCATGCAATATGACTTCAAAGGGTCTGCATTTGCTCACCGAACCTCACCAATCCTATCACTGCTGCGTTTATGCCGCTGTACACACGCTTGATTGTCTTTCGGAGACATATAAATCCGTAGGTTTTAAGATTATTTCTAGTCAGGTATATTCTTAGGCGTTTAATATGGGGTGTTGAGTCCACTTCGTTGAGCAAGGAGTAGCTCTTGTCTATTACATATTTGGCTTATGGAACGGTATCTGTGCTAATTTCAATCTCTGGTTTCATGCAGCACCCCAACTCACCTTTCCCCTTAAGCTAGCGTAAGTTGGTTTTCTACATTTGAGACCCTGTTCTGTTTTGTAATTCAGTTCCTGTGTAGCCAAGTTTACATTCCGTGTAGTAGTGATATCTTATGATGTTTCTTTTTCTGTGTGACTTATTTCACTTACAATCATCGTACCTTAATCCACTCATTATGCTGCTACGGGCCTGATGACATAGATTTCATTGCTGAGTGATATTGCATTGTACGTAAGTACCACAACTTCTTTATCCATTTTTCGCTTTCTGTGATATTGAACTTGTACCGTAAACGAGGTTCTTGTAAACAGAGCCGTCCCAACCTTTGGGGTGGCTGTGTCTTTTTGATTTTAATTTCCCTAAGCTATAGGACCATAAGTGGAAGTGCCCTAGGCTCTGTTGCTTTGTTTTTTAGATGTTTCAGGAAACAGCATACACTTCTCCAGAGTGGCTGTTGGCAATTTACATCCCGCCCATCAGCATAACAAGGCTCCCAATTCTCCATGTCCTGTCTTGCCTTTCTGGATTTTACACTTTTTTCAGATGGCCCTTTTGACCGGGGGGCAGTGAGACTTCATTGTAGTGCAGATTTCCTTTGCAAGCTTGCTTGGTTGGCCAAAAAGGGCGTATGCGTTTTTTCCTGAATATATTCAGGAAAAAACGCATACGCCCTTTTTGGCCAAGTGCATCATTGTGGACGTTCTGCCTCTTTTCCTATGCTTTACATGCAATTCCCGTCTACCTCCTGAAATCGGTTTCCTGCAATTCTGCCCCGCTTTCAAGTCCTCTTGGCAGCCTTACTTCAATATATTTTTGGACGATAGCTGTCATTTATAACTCTGCAGGTTTGTGAATTACAGTGCCCCTGAGCTCCTTTCTTCAACTCGCTTTCTTGTGAGCTGGCCGCAACACCGCAGGATTGCTTCAGGCCCTAGTGTGGTTCCGGCACGGCACGCTGAGCCTTTGGTTAATTCCTGTTCCTGGTGGGAAATGAGAGTTAAATTTGCCCGTCCAGACACCCCCAGCTAGTCTCTCATTGGTTCTCTCCATTCCTGTACATTTTCCGCAGAAATTGCAAACTGGGCCAAACAGGAGGTTAAAGGCACTGACTCTCCAAGTGGGGAGAGTGTTAGTAAAGCGTCTGGAGTTTGCACCCGAGTACCAGGGGACGAAAACTGAGACACATTTGAACACGTTTCCCGATCACACGGTGGATCATACTCTGGGTTCCACATGCATGTTTTAGCTGAAGGAAGAATCCCTTAAACCTGGAGAGTTGAGACCCATGGAATGGGTACCATGCAATATGACTTCAAAGGGTCTGCATTTGCTCACCGAACCTCACCAATCCTATCACTGCTGCGTTTATGCCGCTGTACACACGCTTGATTGTCTTTCGGAGACATATAAATCCGTAGGTTTTAAGATTATTTCTAGTCAGGTATATTCTTAGGCGTTTAATATGGGGTGTTGAGTCCACTTCGTTGAGCAAGGAGTAGCTCTTGTCTATTACATATTTGGCTTATGGAACGGTATCTGTGCTAATTTCAATCTCTGGTTTCATGCAGCACCCCAACTCACCTTTCCCCTTAAGCTAGCGTAAGTTGGTTTTCTACATTTGAGACCCTGTTCTGTTTTGTAATTCAGTTCCTGTGTAGCCAAGTTTACATTCCGTGTAGTAGTGATATCTTATGATGTTTCTTTTTCTGTGTGACTTATTTCACTTACAATCATCGTACCTTAATCCACTCATTATGCTGCTACGGGCCTGATGACATAGATTTCATTGCTGAGTGATATTGCATTGTACGTAAGTACCACAACTTCTTTATCCATTTTTCGCTTTCTGTGATATTGAACTTGTACCGTAAACGAGGTTCTTGTAAACAGAGCCGTCCCAACCTTTGGGGTGGCTGTGTCTTTTTGATTTTAATTTCCCTAAGCTATAGGACCATAAGTGGAAGTGCCCTAGGCTCTGTTGCTTTGTTTTTTAGATGTTTCAGGAAACAGCATACACTTCTCCAGAGTGGCTGTTGGCAATTTACATCCCGCCCATCAGCATAACAAGGCTCCCAATTCTCCATGTCCTGTCTTGCCTTTCTGGATTTTACACTTTTTTCAGATGGCCCTTTTGACCGGGGGGCAGTGAGACTTCATTGTAGTGCAGATTTCCTTTGCAAGCTTGCTTGGTTGGCCAAAAAGGGCGTATGCGTTTTTTCCTGAATATATTCAGGAAAAAACGCATACGCCCTTTTTGGCCAAGTGCATCATTGTGGACGTTCTGCCTCTTTTCCTATGCTTTACATGCAATTCCCGTCTACCTCCTGAAATCGGTTTCCTGCAATTCTGCCCCGCTTTCAAGTCCTCTTGGCAGCCTTACTTCAATATATTTTTGGACGATAGCTGTCATTTATAACTCTGCAGGTTTGTGAATTACAGTGCCCCTGAGCTCCTTTCTTCAACTCGCTTTCTTGTGAGCTGGCCGCAACACCGCAGGATTGCTTCAGGCCCTAGTGTGGTTCCGGCACGGCACGCTGAGCCTTTGGTTAATTCCTCTTCCTGGTGGGAAATGAGAGTTAAATTTGCCCGTCCAGACACCCCCAGCTAGTCTCTCATTGGTTCTCCCCATTCCTGTACATTTTCCGCAGAAATTGCAAACTGGGCCAAACAGGAGGTTAAAGGCACTGACTCTCCAAGTGGGGAGAGTGTTAGTAAAGCGTCTGGAGTTTGCACCCGAGTACCAGGGGACGAAAACTGAGACACATTTGAACACGTTTCCCGATCACACGGTGGATCATACTCTGGGTTCCACATGCATGTTTTAGCTGAAGGAAGAATCCCTTAAACCTGGAGAGTTGAGACCCATGGAATGGGTACCATGCAATATGACTTCAAAGGGTCTGCATTTGCTCACCGAACCTCACCAATCCTATCACTGCTGCGTTTATGCCGCTGTACACACGCTTGATTGTCTTTCGGAGACATATAAATCCGTAGGTTTTAAGATTATTTCTAGTCAGGTATATTCTTAGGCGTTTAATATGGGGTGTTGAGTCCACTTCGTTGAGCAAGGAGTAGCTCTTGTCTATTACATATTTGGCTTATGGAACGGTATCTGTGCTAATTTCAATCTCTGGTTTCATGCAGCACCCCAACTCACCTTTCCCCTTAAGCTAGCGTAAGTTGGTTTTCTACATTTGAGACCCTGTTCTGTTTTGTAATTCAGTTCCTGTGTAGCCAAGTTTACATTCCGTGTAGTAGTGATATCTTATGATGTTTCTTTTTCTGTGTGACTTATTTCACTTACAATCATCGTACCTTAATCCACTCATTATGCTGCTACGGGCCTGATGACATAGATTTCATTGCTGAGTGATATTGCATTGTACGTAAGTACCACAACTTCTTTATCCATTTTTCGCTTTCTGTGATATTGAACTTGTACCGTAAACGAGGTTCTTGTAAACAGAGCCGTCCCAACCTTTGGGGTGGCTGTGTCTTTTTGATTTTAATTTCCCTAAGCTATAGGACCATAAGTGGAAGTGCCCTAGGCTCTGTTGCTTTGTTTTTTAGATGTTTCAGGAAACAGCATACACTTCTCCAGAGTGGCTGTTGGCAATTTACATCCCGCCCATCAGCATAACAAGGCTCCCAATTCTCCATGTCCTGTCTTGCCTTTCTGGATTTTACACTTTTTTCAGATGGCCCTTTTGACCGGGGGGCAGTGAGACTTCATTGTAGTGCAGATTTCCTTTGCAAGCTTGCTTGGTTGGCCAAAAAGGGCGTATGCGTTTTTTCCTGAATATATTCAGGAAAAAACGCATACGCCCTTTTTGGCCAAGTGCATCATTGTGGACGTTCTGCCTCTTTTCCTATGCTTTACATGCAATTCCCGTCTACCTCCTGAAATCGGTTTCCTGCAATTCTGCCCCGCTTTCAAGTCCTCTTGGCAGCCTTACTTCAATATATTTTTGGACGATAGCTGTCATTTATAACTCTGCAGGTTTGTGAATTACAGTGCCCCTGAGCTCCTTTCTTCAACTCGCTTTCTTGTGAGCTGGCCGCAACACCGCAGGATTGCTTCAGGCCCTAGTGTGGTTCCGGCACGGCACGCTGAGCCTTTGGTTAATTCCTGTTCCTGGTGGGAAATGAGAGTTAAATTTGCCCGTCCAGACACCCCCAGCTAGTCTCTCATTGGTTCTCTCCATTCCTGTACATTTTCCGCAGAAATTGCAAACTGGGCCAAACAGGAGGTTAAAGGCACTGACTCTCCAAGTGGGGAGAGTGTTAGTAAAGCGTCTGGAGTTTGCACCCGAGTACCAGGGGACGAAAACTGAGACACATTTGAACACGTTTCCCGATCACACGGTGGATCATACTCTGGGTTCCACATGCATGTTTTAGCTGAAGGAAGAATCCCTTAAACCTGGAGAGTTGAGACCCATGGAATGGGTACCATGCAATATGACTTCAAAGGGTCTGCATTTGCTCACCGAACCTCACCAATCCTATCACTGCTGCGTTTATGCCGCTGTACACACGCTTGATTGTCTTTCGGAGACATATAAATCCGTAGGTTTTAAGATTATTTCTAGTCAGGTATATTCTTAGGCGTTTAATATGGGGTGTTGAGTCCACTTCGTTGAGCAAGGAGTAGCTCTTGTCTATTACATATTTGGCTTATGGAACGGTATCTGTGCTAATTTCAATCTCTGGTTTCATGCAGCACCCCAACTCACCTTTCCCCTTAAGCTAGCGTAAGTTGGTTTTCTACATTTGAGACCCTGTTCTGTTTTGTAATTCAGTTCCTGTGTAGCCAAGTTTACATTCCGTGTAGTAGTGATATCTTATGATGTTTCTTTTTCTGTGTGACTTATTTCACTTACAATCATCGTACCTTAATCCACTCATTATGCTGCTACGGGCCTGATGACATAGATTTCATTGCTGAGTGATATTGCATTGTACGTAAGTACCACAACTTCTTTATCCATTTTTCGCTTTCTGTGATATTGAACTTGTACCGTAAACGAGGTTCTTGTAAACAGAGCCGTCCCAACCTTTGGGGTGGCTGTGTCTTTTTGATTTTAATTTCCCTAAGCTATAGGACCATAAGTGGAAGTGCCCTAGGCTCTGTTGCTTTGTTTTTTAGATGTTTCAGGAAACAGCATACACTTCTCCAGAGTGGCTGTTGGCAATTTACATCCCGCCCATCAGCATAACAAGGCTCCCAATTCTCCATGTCCTGTCTTGCCTTTCTGGATTTTACACTTTTTTCAGATGGCCCTTTTGACCGGGGGGCAGTGAGACTTCATTGTAGTGCAGATTTCCTTTGCAAGCTTGCTTGGTTGGCCAAAAAGGGCGTATGCGTTTTTTCCTGAATATATTCAGGAAAAAACGCATACGCCCTTTTTGGCCAAGTGCATCATTGTGGACGTTCTGCCTCTTTTCCTATGCTTTACATGCAATTCCCGTCTACCTCCTGAAATCGGTTTCCTGCAATTCTGCCCCGCTTTCAAGTCCTCTTGGCAGCCTTACTTCAATATATTTTTGGACGATAGCTGTCATTTATAACTCTGCAGGTTTGTGAATTACAGTGCCCCTGAGCTCCTTTCTTCAACTCGCTTTCTTGTGAGCTGGCCGCAACACCGCAGGATTGCTTCAGGCCCTAGTGTGGTTCCGGCACGGCACGCTGAGCCTTTGGTTAATTCCTCTTCCTGGTGGGAAATGAGAGTTAAATTTGCCCGTCCAGACACCCCCAGCTAGTCTCTCATTGGTTCTCCCTATTCCTGTACATTTTCCGCAGAAATTGCAAACTGGGCCAAACAGGAGGTTAAAGGCACTGACTCTCCAAGTGGGGAGAGTGTTAGTAAAGCGTCTGGAGTTTGCACCCGAGTACCAGGGGACGAAAACTGAGACACATTTGAACACGTTTCCCGATCACACGGTGGATCATACTCTGGGTTCCACATGCATGTTTTAGCTGAAGGAAGAATCCCTTAAACCTGGAGAGTTGAGACCCATGGAATGGGTACCATGCAATATGACTTCAAAGGGTCTGCATTTGCTCACCGAACCTCACCAATCCTATCACTGCTGCGTTTATGCCGCTGTACACACGCTTGATTGTCTTTCGGAGACATATAAATCCGTAGGTTTTAAGATTATTTCTAGTCAGGTATATTCTTAGGCGTTTAATATGGGGTGTTGAGTCCACTTCGTTGAGCAAGGAGTAGCTCTTGTCTATTACATATTTGGCTTATGGAACGGTATCTGTGCTAATTTCAATCTCTGGTTTCATGCAGCACCCCAACTCACCTTTCCCCTTAAGCTAGCGTAAGTTGGTTTTCTACATTTGAGACCCTGTTCTGTTTTGTAATTCAGTTCCTGTGTAGCCAAGTTTACATTCCGTGTAGTAGTGATATCTTATGATGTTTCTTTTTCTGTGTGACTTATTTCACTTACAATCATCGTACCTTAATCCACTCATTATGCTGCTACGGGCCTGATGACATAGATTTCATTGCTGAGTGATATTGCATTGTACGTAAGTACCACAACTTCTTTATCCATTTTTCGCTTTCTGTGATATTGAACTTGTACCGTAAACGAGGTTCTTGTAAACAGAGCCGTCCCAAACTTTGGGGTGGCTGTGTCTTTTTGATTTTAATTTCCCTAAGCTATAGGACCATAAGTGGAAGTGCCCTAGGCTCTGTTGCTTTGTTTTTTAGATGTTTCAGGAAACAGCATACACTTCTCCAGAGTGGCTGTTGGCAATTTACATCCCGCCCATCAGCATAACAAGGCTCCCAATTCTCCATGTCCTGTCTTGCCTTTCTGGATTTTACACTTTTTTCAGATGGCCCTTTTGACCGGGGGGCAGTGAGACTTCATTGTAGTGCAGATTTCCTTTGCAAGCTTGCTTGGTTGGCCAAAAAGGGCGTATGCGTTTTTTCCTGAATATATTCAGGAAAAAACGCATACACCCTTTTTGGCCAAGTGCATCATTGTGGACGTTCTGCCTCTTTTCCTATGCTTTACATGCAATTCCCGTCTACCTCCTGAAATCGGTTTCCTGCAATTCTGCCCCGCTTTCAAGTCCTCTTGGCAGCCTTACTTCAATATATTTTTGGACGATAGCTGTCATTTATAACTCTGCAGGTTTGTGAATTACAGTGCCCCTGAGCTCCTTTCTTCAACTCGCTTTCTTGTGAGCTGGCCGCAACACCGCAGGATTGCTTCAGGCCCTAGTGTGGTTCCGGCACGGCACGCTGAGCCTTTGGTTAATTCCTCTTCCTGGTGGGAAATGAGAGTTAAATTTGCCCGTCCAGACACCCCCAGCTAGTCTCTCATTGGTTCTCCCTATTCCTGTACATTTTCCGCAGAAATTGCAAACTGGGCCAAACAGGAGGTTAAAGGCACTGACTCTCCAAGTGGGGAGAGTGTTAGTAAAGCGTCTGGAGTTTGCACCCGAGTACCAGGGGACGAAAACTGAGACACATTTGAACACGTTTCCCGATCACACGGTGGATCATACTCTGGGTTCCACATGCATGTTTTAGCTGAAGGAAGAATCCCTTAAACCTGGAGAGTTGAGACCCATGGAATGGGTACCATGCAATATGACTTCAAAGGGTCTGCATTTGCTCACCGAACCTCACCAATCCTATCACTGCTGCGTTTATGCCGCTGTACACACGCTTGATTGTCTTTCGGAGACATATAAATCCGTAGGTTTTAAGATTATTTCTAGTCAGGTATATTCTTAGGCGTTTAATATGGGGTGTTGAGTCCACTTCGTTGAGCAAGGAGTAGCTCTTGTCTATTACATATTTGGCTTATGGAACGGTATCTGTGCTAATTTCAATCTCTGGTTTCATGCAGCACCCCAACTCACCTTTCCCCTTAAGCTAGCGTAAGTTGGTTTTCTACATTTGAGACCCTGTTCTGTTTTGTAATTCAGTTCCTGTGTAGCCAAGTTTACATTCCGTGTAGTAGTGATATCTTATGATGTTTCTTTTTCTGTGTGACTTATTTCACTTACAATCATCGTACCTTAATCCACTCATTATGCTGCTACGGGCCTGATGACATAGATTTCATTGCTGAGTGATATTGCATTGTACGTAAGTACCACAACTTCTTTATCCATTTTTCGCTTTCTGTGATATTGAACTTGTACCGTAAACGAGGTTCTTGTAAACAGAGCCGTCCCAAACTTTGGGGTGGCTGTGTCTTTTTGATTTTAATTTCCCTAAGCTATAGGACCATAAGTGGAAGTGCCCTAGGCTCTGTTGCTTTGTTTTTTAGATGTTTCAGGAAACAGCATACACTTCTCCAGAGTGGCTGTTGGCAATTTACATCCCGCCCATCAGCATAACAAGGCTCCCAATTCTCCATGTCCTGTCTTGCCTTTCTGGATTTTACACTTTTTTCAGATGGCCCTTTTGACCGGGGGGCAGTGAGACTTCATTGTAGTGCAGATTTCCTTTGCAAGCTTGCTTGGTTGGCCAAAAAGGGCGTATGCGTTTTTTCCTGAATATATTCAGGAAAAAACGCATACGCCCTTTTTGGCCAAGTGCATCATTGTGGACGTTCTGCCTCTTTTCCTATGCTTTACATGCAATTCCCGTCTACCTCCTGAAATCGGTTTCCTGCAATTCTGCCCCGCTTTCAAGTCCTCTTGGCAGCCTTACTTCAATATATTTTTGGACGATAGCTGTCATTTATAACTCTGCAGGTTTGTGAATTACAGTGCCCCTGAGCTCCTTTCTTCAACTCGCTTTCTTGTGAGCTGGCCGCAACACCGCAGGATTGCTTCAGGCCCTAGTGTGGTTCCGGCACGGCACGCTGAGCCTTTGGTTAATTCCTCTTCCTGGTGGGAAATGAGAGTTAAATTTGCCCGTCCAGACACCCCCAGCTAGTCTCTCATTGGTTCTCCCTATTCCTGTACATTTTCCGCAGAAATTGCAAACTGGGCCAAACAGGAGGTTAAAGGCACTGACTCTCCAAGTGGGGAGAGTGTTAGTAAAGCGTCTGGAGTTTGCACCCGAGTACCAGGGGACGAAAACTGAGACACATTTGAACACGTTTCCCGATCACACGGTGGATCATACTCTGGGTTCCACATGCATGTTTTAGCTGAAGGAAGAATCCCTTAAACCTGGAGAGTTGAGACCCATGGAATGGGTACCATGCAATATGACTTCAAAGGGTCTGCATTTGCTCACCGAACCTCACCAATCCTATCACTGCTGCGTTTATGCCGCTGTACACACGCTTGATTGTCTTTCGGAGACATATAAATCCGTAGGTTTTAAGATTATTTCTAGTCAGGTATATTCTTAGGCGTTTAATATGGGGTGTTGAGTCCACTTCGTTGAGCAAGGAGTAGCTCTTGTCTATTACATATTTGGCTTATGGAACGGTATCTGTGCTAATTTCAATCTCTGGTTTCATGCAGCACCCCAACTCACCTTTCCCCTTAAGCTAGCGTAAGTTGGTTTTCTACATTTGAGACCCTGTTCTGTTTTGTAATTCAGTTCCTGTGTAGCCAAGTTTACATTCCGTGTAGTAGTGATATCTTATGATGTTTCTTTTTCTGTGTGACTTATTTCACTTACAATCATCGTACCTTAATCCACTCATTATGCTGCTACGGGCCTGATGACATAGATTTCATTGCTGAGTGATATTGCATTGTATGTAAGTACCACAACTTCTTTATCCATTTTTCGCTTTCTGTGATATTGAACTTGTACCGTAAACGAGGTTCTTGTAAACAGAGCCGTCCCAACCTTTGGGGTTGCTGTGTCTTTTTGATTTTAATTTCCCTAAGCTATAGGACCATAAGTGGAAGTGCCCTAGGCTCTGTTGCTTTGTTTTTTAGATGTTTCAGGAAACAGCATACACTTCTCCAGAGTGGCTGTTGGCAATTTACATCCCGCCCATCAGCATAACAAGGCTCCCAATTCTCCATGTCCTGTCTTGCCTTTCTGGATTTTACACTTTTTTCAGATGGCCCTTTTGACCGGGGGGCAGTGAGACTTCATTGTAGTGCAGATTTCCTTTGCAAGCTTGCTTGGTTGGCCAAAAAGGGCGTATGCGTTTTTTCCTGAATATATTCAGGAAAAAACGCATACGCCCTTTTTGGCCAAGTGCATCATTGTGGACGTTCTGCCTCTTTTCCTATGCTTTACATGCAATTCCCGTCTACCTCCTGAAATCGGTTTCCTGCAATTCTGCCCCGCTTTCAAGTCCTCTTGGCAGCCTTACTTCAATATATTTTTGGACGATAGCTGTCATTTATAACTCTGCAGGTTTGTGAATTACAGTGCCCCTGAGCTCCTTTCTTCAACTCGCTTTCTTGTGAGCTGGCCGCAACACCGCAGGATTGCTTCAGGCCCTAGTGTGGTTCCGGCACGGCACGCTGAGCCTTTGGTTAATTCCTCTTCCTGGTGGGAAATGAGAGTTAAATTTGCCCGTCCAGACACCCCCAGCTAGTCTCTCATTGGTTCTCCCTATTCCTGTACATTTTCCGCAGAAATTGCAAACTGGGCCAAACAGGAGGTTAAAGGCACTGACTCTCCAAGTGGGGAGAGTGTTAGTAAAGCGTCTGGAGTTTGCACCCGAGTACCAGGGGACGAAAACTGAGACACATTTGAACACGTTTCCCGATCACACGGTGGATCATACTCTGGGTTCCACATGCATGTTTTAGCTGAAGGAAGAATCCCTTAAACCTGGAGAGTTGAGACCCATGGAATGGGTACCATGCAATATGACTTCAAAGGGTCTGCATTTGCTCACCGAACCTCACCAATCCTATCACTGCTGCGTTTATGCCGCTGTACACACGCTTGATTGTCTTTCGGAGACATATAAATCCGTAGGTTTTAAGATTATTTCTAGTCAGGTATATTCTTAGGCGTTTAATATGGGGTGTTGAGTCCACTTCGTTGAGCAAGGAGTAGCTCTTGTCTATTACATATTTGGCTTATGGAACGGTATCTGTGCTAATTTCAATCTCTGGTTTCATGCAGCACCCCAACTCACCTTTCCCCTTAAGCTAGCGTAAGTTGGTTTTCTACATTTGAGACCCTGTTCTGTTTTGTAATTCAGTTCCTGTGTAGCCAAGTTTACATTCCGTGTAGTAGTGATATCTTATGATGTTTCTTTTTCTGTGTGACTTATTTCACTTACAATCATCATACCTTAATCTACTCATTATGCTGCTACGGGCCTGATGACATAGATTTCATTGCTGAGTGATAATGCATTGTACGTAAGTACCACAACTTCTTTATCCATTTTTCGCTTTCTGTGATATTGAACTTGTACCGTAAACGAGGTTCTTGTAAACAGAGCCGTCCCAACCTTTGGGGTGGCTGTGTCTTTTTGATTTTAATTTCCCTAAGCTATAGGCCCATAAGTGGAAGTGCCCTAGGCTCTGTTGCTTTGTTTTTTAGATGTTTCAGGAAACAGCATACACTTCTCCAGAGTGGCTGTTGGCAATTTACATCCCGCCCATCAGCATAACAAGGCTCCCAATTCTCCATGTCCTGTCTTGCCTTTCTGGATTTTACACTTTTTTCAGATGGCCCTTTTGACCGGGGGGCAGTGAGACTTCATTGTAGTGCAGATTTCCTTTGCAAGCTTGCTTGGTTGGCCAAAAAGGGCGTATGCGTTTTTTCCTGAATATATTCAGGAAAAAACGCATACGCCCTTTTTGGCCAAGTGCATCATTGTGGACGTTCTGCCTCTTTTCCTATGCTTTACATGCAATTCCCGTCTACCTCCTGAAATCGGTTTCCTGCAATTCTGCCCCGCTTTCAAGTCCTCTTGGCAGCCTTACTTCAATATATTTTTGGACGATAGCTGTCATTTATAACTCTGCAGGTTTGTGAATTACAGTGCCCCTGAGCTCCTTTCTTCAACTCGCTTTCTTGTGAGCTGGCCGCAACACCGCAGGATTGCTTCAGGCCCTAGTGTGGTTCCGGCACGGCACGCTGAGCCTTTGGTTAATTCCTGTTCCTGGTGGGAAATGAGAGTTAAATTTGCCCGTCCAGACACCCCCAGCTAGTCTCTCATTGGTTCTCTCCATTCCTGTACATTTTCCGCAGAAATTGCAAACTGGGCCAAACAGGAGGTTAAAGGCACTGACTCTCCAAGTGGGGAGAGTGTTAGTAAAGCGTCTGGAGTTTGCACCCGAGTACCAGGGGACGAAAACTGAGACACATTTGAACACGTTTCCCGATCACACGGTGGATCATACTCTGGGTTCCACATGCATGTTTTAGCTGAAGGAAGAATCCCTTAAACCTGGAGAGTTGAGACCCATGGAATGGGTACCATGCAATATGACTTCAAAGGGTCTGCATTTGCTCACCGAACCTCACCAATCCTATCACTGCTGCGTTTATGCCGCTGTACACACGCTTGATTGTCTTTCGGAGACATATAAATCCGTAGGTTTTAAGATTATTTCTAGTCAGGTATATTCTTAGGCGTTTAATATGGGGTGTTGAGTCCACTTCGTTGAGCAAGGAGTAGCTCTTGTCTATTACATATTTGGCTTATGGAACGGTATCTGTGCTAATTTCAATCTCTGGTTTCATGCAGCACCCCAACTCACCTTTCCCCTTAAGCTAGCGTAAGTTGGTTTTCTACATTTGAGACCCTGTTCTGTTTTGTAATTCAGTTCCTGTGTAGCCAAGTTTACATTCCGTGTAGTAGTGATATCTTATGATGTTTCTTTTTCTGTGTGACTTATTTCACTTACAATCATCATACCTTAATCCACTCATTATGCTGCTACGGGCCTGATGACATAGATTTCATTGCTGAGTGATAATGCATTGTACGTAAGTACCACAACTTCTTTATCCATTTTTCGCTTTCTGTGATATTGAACTTGTACCGTAAACGAGGTTCTTGTAAACAGAGCCGTCCCAACCTTTGGGGTGGCTGTGTCTTTTTGATTTTAATTTCCCTAAGCTATAGGCCCATAAGTGGAAGTGCCCTAGGCTCTGTTGCTTTGTTTTTTAGATGTTTCAGGAAACAGCATACACTTCTCCAGAGTGGCTGTTGGCAATTTACATCCCGCCCATCAGCATAACAAGGCTCCCAATTCTCCATGTCCTGTCTTGCCTTTCTGGATTTTACACTTTTTTCAGATGGCCCTTTTGACCGGGGGGCAGTGAGACTTCATTGTAGTGCAGATTTCCTTTGCAAGCTTGCTTGGTTGGCCAAAAAGGGCGTATGCGTTTTTTCCTGAATATATTCAGGAAAAAACGCATACGCCCTTTTTGGCCAAGTGCATCATTGTGGACGTTCTGCCTCTTTTCCTATGCTTTACATGCAATTCCCGTCTACCTCCTGAAATCGGTTTCCTGCAATTCTGCCCCGCTTTCAAGTCCTCTTGGCAGCCTTACTTCAATATATTTTTGGACGATAGCTGTCATTTATAACTCTGCAGGTTTGTGAATTACAGTGCCCCTGAGCTCCTTTCTTCAACTCGCTTTCTTGTGAGCTGGCCGCAACACCGCAGGATTGCTTCAGGCCCTAGTGTGGTTCCGGCACGGCACGCTGAGCCTTTGGTTAATTCCTGTTCCTGGTGGGAAATGAGAGTTAAATTTGCCCGTCCAGACACCCCCAGCTAGTCTCTCATTGGTTCTCTCCATTCCTGTACATTTTCCGCAGAAATTGCAAACTGGGCCAAACAGGAGGTTAAAGGCACTGACTCTCCAAGTGGGGAGAGTGTTAGTAAAGCGTCTGGAGTTTGCACCCGAGTACCAGGGGACGAAAACTGAGACACATTTGAACACGTTTCCCGATCACACGGTGGATCATACTCTGGGTTCCACATGCATGTTTTAGCTGAAGGAAGAATCCCTTAAACCTGGAGAGTTGAGACCCATGGAATGGGTACCATGCAATATGACTTCAAAGGGTCTGCATTTGCTCACCGAACCTCACCAATCCTATCACTGCTGCGTTTATGCCGCTGTACACACGCTTGATTGTCTTTCGGAGACATATAAATCCGTAGGTTTTAAGATTATTTCTAGTCAGGTATATTCTTAGGCGTTTAATATGGGGTGTTGAGTCCACTTCGTTGAGCAAGGAGTAGCTCTTGTCTATTACATATTTGGCTTATGGAACGGTATCTGTGCTAATTTCAATCTCTGGTTTCATGCAGCACCCCAACTCACCTTTCCCCTTAAGCTAGCGTAAGTTGGTTTTCTACATTTGAGACCCTGTTCTGTTTTGTAATTCAGTTCCTGTGTAGCCAAGTTTACATTCCGTGTAGTAGTGATATCTTATGATGTTTCTTTTTCTGTGTGACTTATTTCACTTACAATCATCGTACCTTAATCCACTCATTATGCTGCTACGGGCCTGATGACATAGATTTCATTGCTGAGTGATATTGCATTGTACGTAAGTACCACAACTTCTTTATCCATTTTTCGCTTTCTGTGATATTGAACTTGTACCGTAAACGAGGTTCTTGTAAACAGAGCCGTCCCAACCTTTGGGGTGGCTGTGTCTTTTTGATTTTAATTTCCCTAAGCTATAGGACCATAAGTGGAAGTGCCCTAGGCTCTGTTGCTTTGTTTTTTAGATGTTTCAGGAAACAGCATACACTTCTCCAGAGTGGCTGTTGGCAATTTACATCCCGCCCATCAGCATAACAAGGCTCCCAATTCTCCATGTCCTGTCTTGCCTTTCTGGATTTTACACTTTTTTCAGATGGCCCTTTTGACCGGGGGGCAGTGAGACTTCATTGTAGTGCAGATTTCCTTTGCAAGCTTGCTTGGTTGGCCAAAAAGGGCGTATGCGTTTTTTCCTGAATATATTCAGGAAAAAACGCATACGCCCTTTTTGGCCAAGTGCATCATTGTGGACGTTCTGCCTCTTTTCCTATGCTTTACATGCAATTCCCGTCTACCTCCTGAAATCGGTTTCCTGCAATTCTGCCCCGCTTTCAAGTCCTCTTGGCAGCCTTACTTCAATATATTTTTGGACGATAGCTGTCATTTATAACTCTGCAGGTTTGTGAATTACAGTGCCCCTGAGCTCCTTTCTTCAACTCGCTTTCTTGTGAGCTGGCCGCAACACCGCAGGATTGCTTCAGGCCCTAGTGTGGTTCCGGCACGGCACGCTGAGCCTTTGGTTAATTCCTGTTCCTGGTGGGAAATGAGAGTTAAATTTGCCCGTCCAGACACCCCCAGCTAGTCTCTCATTGGTTCTCCCTATTCCTGTACATTTTCCGCAGAAATTGCAAACTGGGCCAAACAGGAGGTTAAAGGCACTGACTCTCCAAGTGGGGAGAGTGTTAGTAAAGCGTCTGGAGTTTGCACCCGAGTACCAGGGGACGAAAACTGAGACACATTTGAACACGTTTCCCGATCACACGGTGGATCATACTCTGGGTTCCACATGCATGTTTTAGCTGAAGGAAGAATCCCTTAAACCTGGAGAGTTGAGACCCATGGAATGGGTACCATGCAATATGACTTCAAAGGGTCTGCATTTGCTCACCGAACCTCACCAATCCTATCACTGCTGCGTTTATGCCGCTGTACACACGCTTGATTGTCTTTCGGAGACATATAAATCCGTAGGTTTTAAGATTATTTCTAGTCAGGTATATTCTTAGGCGTTTAATATGGGGTGTTGAGTCCACTTCGTTGAGCAAGGAGTAGCTCTTGTCTATTACATATTTGGCTTATGGAACGGTATCTGTGCTAATTTCAATCTCTGGTTTCATGCAGCACCCCAACTCACCTTTCCCCTTAAGCTAGCGTAAGTTGGTTTTCTACATTTGAGACCCTGTTCTGTTTTGTAATTCAGTTCCTGTGTAGCCAAGTTTACATTCCGTGTAGTAGTGATATCTTATGATGTTTCTTTTTCTGTGTGACTTATTTCACTTACAATCATCGTACCTTAATCCACTCATTATGCTGCTACGGGCCTGATGACATAGATTTCATTGCTGAGTGATATTGCATTGTACGTAAGTACCACAACTTCTTTATCCATTTTTCGCTTTCTGTGATATTGAACTTGTACCGTAAACGAGGTTCTTGTAAACAGAGCCGTCCCAAACTTTGGGGTGGCTGTGTCTTTTTGATTTTAATTTCCCTAAGCTATAGGACCATAAGTGGAAGTGCCCTAGGCTCTGTTGCTTTGTTTTTTAGATGTTTCAGGAAACAGCATACACTTCTCCAGAGTGGCTGTTGGCAATTTACATCCCGCCCATCAGCATAACAAGGCTCCCAATTCTCCATGTCCTGTCTTGCCTTTCTGGATTTTACACTTTTTTCAGATGGCCCTTTTGACCGGGGGGCAGTGAGACTTCATTGTAGTGCAGATTTCCTTTGCAAGCTTGCTTGGTTGGCCAAAAAGGGCGTATGCGTTTTTTCCTGAATATATTCAGGAAAAAACGCATACGCCCTTTTTGGCCAAGTGCATCATTGTGGACGTTCTGCCTCTTTTCCTATGCTTTACATGCAATTCCCGTCTACCTCCTGAAATCGGTTTCCTGCAATTCTGCCCCGCTTTCAAGTCCTCTTGGCAGCCTTACTTCAATATATTTTTGGACGATAGCTGTCATTTATAACTCTGCAGGTTTGTGAATTACAGTGCCCCTGAGCTCCTTTCTTCAACTCGCTTTCTTGTGAGCTGGCCACAACACCGCAGGATTGCTTCAGGCCCTAGTGTGGTTCCGGCACGGCACGCTGAGCCTTTGGTTAATTCCTCTTCCTGGTGGGAAATGAGAGTTAAATTTGCCCGTCCAGACACCCCCAGCTAGTCTCTCATTGGTTCTCCCCATTCCTGTACATTTTCCGCAGAAATTGCAAACTGGGCCAAACAGGAGGTTAAAGGCACTGACTCTCCAAGTGGGGAGAGTGTTAGTAAAGCGTCTGGAGTTTGCACCCGAGTACCAGGGGACGAAAACTGAGACACATTTGAACACGTTTCCCGATCACACGGTGGATCATACTCTGGGTTCCACATGCATGTTTTAGCTGAAGGAAGAATCCCTTAAACCTGGAGAGTTGAGACCCATGGAATGGGTACCATGCAATATGACTTCAAAGGGTCTGCATTTGCTCACCGAACCTCACCAATCCTATCACTGCTGCGTTTATGCCGCTGTACACACGCTTGATTGTCTTTCGGAGACATATAAATCCGTAGGTTTTAAGATTATTTCTAGTCAGGTATATTCTTAGGCGTTTAATATGGGGTGTTGAGTCCACTTCGTTGAGCAAGGAGTAGCTCTTGTCTATTACATATTTGGCTTATGGAACGGTATCTGTGCTAATTTCAATCTCTGGTTTCATGCAGCACCCCAACTCACCTTTCCCCTTAAGCTAGCGTAAGTTGGTTTTCTACATTTGAGACCCTGTTCTGTTTTGTAATTCAGTTCCTGTGTAGCCAAGTTTACATTCCGTGTAGTAGTGATATCTTACGATGTTTCGTTTTCTGTGTGACTTATTTCACTTACAATCATCGTACCTTAATCCACTCATTATGCTGCTACGGGCCTGATGACATAGATTTCATTGCTGAGTGATATTGCATTGTACGTAAGTACCACAACTTCGTTATCCATTTTTCACTTTCTGTGATATTGAACTTGTACCGTAAACGAGGTTCTTGTAAACAGAGCCGTCCCAACCTTTGGGGTGGCTGTGTCTTTTTGATTTTAATTTCCCTAAGCTATAGGACCATAAGTGGAAGTGCCCTAGGCTCTGTTGCTTTGTTTTTTAGATGTTTCAGGAAACAGCATACACTTCTCCAGAGTGGCTGTTGGCAATTTACATCCCGCCCATCAGCATAACAAGGCTCCCAATTCTCCATGTCCTGTCTTGCCTTTCTGGATTTTACACTTTTTTCAGATGGCCCTTTTGACCGGGGGGCAGTGAGACTTCATTGTAGTGCAGATTTCCTTTGCAAGCTTGCTTGGTTGGCCAAAAAGGGCGTATGCGTTTTTTCCTGAATATATTCAGGAAAAAACGCATACGCCCTTTTTGGCCAAGTGCATCATTGTGGACGTTCTGCCTCTTTTCCTATGCTTTACATGCAATTCCCGTCTACCTCCTGAAATCGGTTTCCTGCAATTCTGCCCCGCTTTCAAGTCCTCTTGGCAGCCTTACTTCAATATATTTTTGGACGATAGCTGTCATTTATAACTCTGCAGGTTTGTGAATTACAGTGCCCCTGAGCTCCTTTCTTCAACTCGCTTTCTTGTGAGCTGGCCGCAACACCGCAGGATTGCTTCAGGCCCTAGTGTGGTTCCGGCACGGCACGCTGAGCCTTTGGTTAATTCCTCTTCCTGGTGGGAAATGAGAGTTAAATTTGCCCGTCCAGACACCCCCAGCTAGTCTCTCATTGGTTCTCCCTATTCCTGTACATTTTCCGCAGAAATTGCAAACTGGGCCAAACAGGAGGTTAAAGGCACTGACTCTCCAAGTGGGGAGAGTGTTAGTAAAGCGTCTGGAGTTTGCACCCGAGTACCAGGGGACCAAAACTGAGACACATTTGAACACGTTTCCCGATCACACGGTGGATCATACTCTGGGTTCCACATGCATGTTTTAGCTGAAGGAAGAATCCCTTAAACCTGGAGAGTTGAGACCCATGGAATGGGTACCATGCAATATGACTTCAAAGGGTCTGCATTTGCTCACCGAACCTCACCAATCCTATCACTGCTGCGTTTATGCCGCTGTACACACGCTTGATTGTCTTTCGGAGACATATAAATCCGTAGATTTTAAGATTATTTCTAGTCAGGTATATTCTTAGGCGTTTAATATGGGGTGTTGAGTCCACTTCGTTGAGCAAGGAGTAGCTCTTGTCTATTACATATTTGGCTTATGGAACGGTATCTGTGCTAATTTCAATCTCTGGTTTCATGCAGCACCCCAACTCACCTTTCCCCTTAAGCTAGCGTAAGTTGGTTTTCTACATTTGAGACCCTGTTCTGTTTTGTAATTCAGTTCCTGTGTAGCCAAGTTTACATTCCGTGTAGTAGTGATATCTTATGATGTTTCTTTTTCTGTGTGACTTATTTCACTTACAATCATCGTACCTTAATCCACTCATTATGCTGCTACGGGCCTGATGACATAGATTTCATTGCTGAGTGATATTGCATTGTACGTAAGTACCACAACTTCTTTATCCATTTTTCGCTTTCTGTGATATTGAACTTGTACCGTAAACGAGGTTCTTGTAAACAGAGCCGTCCCAACCTTTGGGGTTGCTGTGTCTTTTTGATTTTAATTTCCCTAAGCTATAGGACCATAAGTGGAAGTGCCCTAGGCTCTGTTGCTTTGTTTTTTAGATGTTTCAGGAAACAGCATACACTTCTCCAGAGTGGCTGTTGGCAATTTACATCCCGCCCATCAGCATAACAAGGCTCCCAATTCTCCATGTCCTGTCTTGCCTTTCTGGATTTTACACTTTTTTCAGATGGCCCTTTTGACCGGGGGGCAGTGAGACTTCATTGTAGTGCAGATTTCCTTTGCAAGCTTGCTTGGTTGGCCAAAAAGGGCGTATGCGTTTTTTCCTGAATATATTCAGGAAAAAACGCATACGCCCTTTTTGGCCAAGTGCATCATTGTGGACGTTCTGCCTCTTTTCCTATGCTTTACATGCAATTCCCGTCTACCTCCTGAAATCGGTTTCCTGCAATTCTGCCCCACTTTCAAGTCCTCTTGGCAGCCTTACTTCAATATATTTTTGGACGATAGCTGTCATTTATAACTCTGCAGGTTTGTGAATTACAGTGCCCCTGAGCTCGTTTCTTCAACTCGCTTTCTTGTGAGCTGGCTGCAACACCAAAGGATTGCTTCTGGTCCTAGTGAGGATCCGGCACGGCACGCTGAGCCTTTGGTTAATTCCTCTTCCTGGTGGGAAATGAGAGTTACATTTGCCCGTCCAGACACCTCCAGCTAGCTTATCATTTGTTCTCCCTATTCCTGAACATTTTCCACAGAAATTGCAAACTGGGCCATACAGGAGGTTAAAGGCACTGACTCTCCAAGTGGAGAGAGTGTTAGTAAAGCGTCTGGAGTGTTGCACCGAGTACCAGGGGACGAAAACTGAGACACATTTGAAGACGTTTCCTGATCACACGGTGGATCATACTCTGTGTTCCACATGCATGTTTTAGCTGAAGGAAGAATCCCTTAAACTTGGAGAGTTGAGACCCATGGAATGGGTACCATGCAATATGACTTCAAAGGGTCTGCATTTGCTCACCGAACCTCACCAATCCTATCACTGCTGCGTTTATGCTGCTGTACACACGCTTGATTCTCTTTCGGAGACATATAAATCCGTAGGTTTTAATATTCTTACTAGTCAGGTATATTCTTAGGCATTTAATATGGGGTGTTGAGTCCACTTCGGTGAGCAAGGAGTAGCTCTTGTCTATTACATATTTGGCTTATGGAACGGTATCTGTGCTAATTTCAATCTCTGGTTTCATGCAGCACCCCAACTCACCTTTCCCCTCAAGCAAGCATAAGTTGGTTTTCTACATTTGAGACCCTGTTCTGTTTTGTAATTCAGTTCCTGTGTAGCCAAGTTTACATTCCGTGTAGTAGTGATATCTTATGATGTTTCTTTTTCTGTGTGACTTATTTCACTTACAATCATCATACCTTAATCTACTCATTATGCTGCTACGGGCCTGATGACATAGATTTCATTGCTGAGTGATAATGCATTGTACGTAAGTACCACAACTTCTTTATCCATTTTTCGCTTTCTGTGATATTGAACTTGTACCGTAAACGAGGTTCTTGTAAACAGAGCCGTCCCAACCTTTGGGGTGGCTGTGTCTTTTTGATTTTAATTTCCCTAAGCTATAGGCCCATAAGTGGAAGTGCCCTAGGCTCTGTTGCTTTGTTTTTTAGATGTTTCAGGAAACAGCATACACTTCTCCAGAGTGGCTGTTGGCAGTTTACATCCCGCCCATCAGCATAACAAGGCTCCCAATTCTCCATGTCCTGTCTTGCCTTTCTGGATTTTACACTTTTTTCAGATGGCCCTTTTGACCGGGGGGCAGTGAGACTTCATTGTAGTGCAGATTTCCTTTGCAAGCTTGCTTGGTTGGCCAAAAAGGGCGTATGCGTTTTTTCCTGAATATATTCAGGAAAAAACGCATACGCCCTTTTTGGCCAAGTGCATCATTGTGGACGTTCTGCCTCTTTTCCTATGCTTTACATGCAATTCCCGTCTACCTCCTGAAATCGGTTTCCTGCAATTCTGCCCCGCTTTCAAGTCCTCTTGGCAGCCTTACTTCAATATATTTTTGGACGATAGCTGTCATTTATAACTCTGCAGGTTTGTGAATTACAGTGCCCCTGAGCTCCTTTCTTCAACTCGCTTTCTTGTGAGCTGGCCGCAACACCGCAGGATTGCTTCAGGCCCTAGTGTGGTTCCGGCACGGCACGCTGAGCCTTTGGTTAATTCCTGTTCCTGGTGGGAAATGAGAGTTAAATTTGCCCGTCCAGACACCCCCAGCTAGTCTCTCATTGGTTCTCTCCATTCCTGTACATTTTCCGCAGAAATTGCAAACTGGGCCAAACAGGAGGTTAAAGGCACTGACTCTCCAAGTGGGGAGAGTGTTAGTAAAGCGTCTGGAGTTTGCACCCGAGTACCAGGGGACGAAAACTGAGACACATTTGAACACGTTTCCCGATCACACGGTGGATCATACTCTGGGTTCCACATGCATGTTTTAGCTGAAGGAAGAATCCCTTAAACCTGGAGAGTTGAGACCCATGGAATGGGTACCATGCAATATGACTTCAAAGGGTCTGCATTTGCTCACCGAACCTCACCAATCCTATCACTGCTGCGTTTATGCCGCTGTACACACGCTTGATTGTCTTTCGGAGACATATAAATCCGTAGGTTTTAAGATTATTTCTAGTCAGGTATATTCTTAGGCGTTTAATATGGGGTGTTGAGTCCACTTCGTTGAGCAAGGAGTAGCTCTTGTCTATTACATATTTGGCTTATGGAACGGTATCTGTGCTAATTTCAATCTCTGGTTTCATGCAGCACCCCAACTCACCTTTCCCCTTAAGCTAGCGTAAGTTGGTTTTCTACATTTGAGACCCTGTTCTGTTTTGTAATTCAGTTCCTGTGTAGCCAAGTTTACATTCCGTGTAGTAGTGATATCTTATGATGTTTCTTTTTCTGTGTGACTTATTTCACTTACAATCATCGTACCTTAATCCACTCATTATGCTGCTACGGGCCTGATGACATAGATTTCATTGCTGAGTGATATTGCATTGTACGTAAGTACCACAATTTCTTTATCCATTTTTCGCTTTCTGTGATATTGAACTTGTACCGTAAACGAGGTTCTTGTAAACAGAGCCGTCCCAACCTTTGGGGTGGCTGTGTCTTTTTGATTTTAATTTCCCTAAGCTATAGGACCATAAGTGGAAGTGCCCTAGGCTCTGTTGCTTTGTTTTTTAGATGTTTCAGGAAACAGCATACACTTCTCCAGAGTGGCTGTTGGCAATTTACATCCCGCCCATCAGCATAACAAGGCTCCCAATTCTCCATGTCCTGTCTTGCCTTTCTGGATTTTACACTTTTTTCAGATGGCCCTTTTGACCGGGGGGCAGTGAGACTTCATTGTAGTGCAGATTTCCTTTGCAAGCTTGCTTGGTTGGCCAAAAAGGGCGTATGCGTTTTTTCCTGAATATATTCAGGAAAAAACGCATACGCCCTTTTTGGCCAAGTGCATCATTGTGGACGTTCTGCCTCTTTTCCTATGCTTTACATGCAATTCCCGTCTACCTCCTGAAATCGGTTTCCTGCAATTCTGCCCCGCTTTCAAGTCCTCTTGGCAGCCTTACTTCAATATATTTTTGGACGATAGCTGTCATTTATAACTCTGCAGGTTTGTGAATTACAGTGCCCCTGAGCTCCTTTCTTCAACTCGCTTTCTTGTGAGCTGGCCGCAACACCGCAGGATTGCTTCAGGCCCTAGTGTGGTTCCGGCACGGCACGCTGAGCCTTTGGTTAATTCCTCTTCCTGGTGGGAAATGAGAGTTAAATTTGCCCGTCCAGACACCCCCAGCTAGTCTCTCATTGGTTCTCCCCATTCCTGTACATTTTCCGCAGAAATTGCAAACTGGGCCAAACAGGAGGTTAAAGGCACTGACTCTCCAAGTGGGGAGAGTGTTAGTAAAGCGTCTGGAGTTTGCACCCGAGTACCAGGGGACGAAAACTGAGACACATTTGAACACGTTTCCCGATCACACGGTGGATCATACTCTGGGTTCCACATGCATGTTTTAGCTGAAGGAAGAATCCCTTAAACCTGGAGAGTTGAGACCCATGGAATGGGTACCATGCAATATGACTTCAAAGGGTCTGCATTTGCTCACCGAACCTCACCAATCCTATCACTGCTGCGTTTATGCCGCTGTACACACGCTTGATTGTCTTTCGGAGACATATAAATCCGTAGGTTTTAAGATTATTTCTAGTCAGGTATATTCTTAGGCGTTTAATATGGGGTGTTGAGTCCACTTCGTTGAGCAAGGAGTAGCTCTTGTCTATTACATATTTGGCTTATGGAACGGTATCTGTGCTAATTTCAATCTCTGGTTTCATGCAGCACCCCAACTCACCTTTCCCCTTAAGCTAGCGTAAGTTGGTTTTCTACATTTGAGACCCTGTTCTGTTTTGTAATTCAGTTCCTGTGTAGCCAAGTTTACATTCCGTGTAGTAGAGATATCTTACGATGTTTCGTTTTCTGTGTGACTTATTTCACTTACAATCATCGTACCTTAATCCACTCATTATGCTGCTACGGGCCTGATGACATAGATTTCATTGCTGAGTGATATTGCATTGTACGTAAGTACCACAACTTCGTTATCCATTTTTCACTTTCTGTGATATTGAACTTGTACCGTAAACGAGGTTCTTGTAAACAGAGCCGTCCCAACCTTTGGGGTGGCTGTGTCTTTTTGATTTTAATTTCCCTAAGCTATAGGACCATAAGTGGAAGTGCCCTAGGCTCTGTTGCTTTGTTTTTTAGATGTTTCAGGAAACAGCATACACTTCTCCAGAGTGGCTGTTGGCAATTTACATCCCGCCCATCAGCATAACAAGGCTCCCAATTCTCCATGTCCTGTCTTGCCTTTCTGGATTTTACACTTTTTTCAGATGGCCCTTTTGACCGGGGGGCAGTGAGACTTCATTGTAGTGCAGATTTCCTTTGCAAGCTTGCTTGGTTGGCCAAAAAGGGCGTATGCGTTTTTTCCTGAATATATTCAGGAAAAAACGCATACGCCCTTTTTGGCCAAGTGCATCATTGTGGACGTTCTGCCTCTTTTCCTATGCTTTACATGCAATTCCCGTCTACCTCCTGAAATCGGTTTCCTGCAATTCTGCCCCGCTTTCAAGTCCTCTTGGCAGCCTTACTTCAATATATTTTTGGACGATAGCTGTCATTTATAACTCTGCAGGTTTGTGAATTACAGTGCCCCTGAGCTCCTTTCTTCAACTCGCTTTCTTGTGAGCTGGCCGCAACACCGCAGGATTGCTTCAGGCCCTAGTGTGGTTCCGGCACGGCACGCTGAGCCTTTGGTTAATTCCTCTTCCTGGTGGGAAATGAGAGTTAAATTTGCCCGTCCAGACACCCCCAGCTAGTCTCTCATTGGTTCTCCCTATTCCTGTACATTTTCCGCAGAAATTGCAAACTGGGCCAAACAGGAGGTTAAAGGCACTGACTCTCCAAGTGGGGAGAGTGTTAGTAAAGCGTCTGGAGTTTGCACCCGAGTACCAGGGGACGAAAACTGAGACACATTTGAACACGTTTCCCGATCACACGGTGGATCATACTCTGGGTTCCACATGCATGTTTTAGCTGAAGGAAGAATCCCTTAAACCTGGAGAGTTGAGACCCATGGAATGGGTACCATGCAATATGACTTCAAAGGGTCTGCATTTGCTCACCGAACCTCACCAATCCTATCACTGCTGCGTTTATGCCGCTGTACACACGCTTGATTGTCTTTCGGAGACATATAAATCCGTAGGTTTTAAGATTATTTCTAGTCAGGTATATTCTTAGGCGTTTAATATGGGGTGTTGAGTCCACTTCGTTGAGCAAGGAGTAGCTCTTGTCTATTACATATTTGGCTTATGGAACGGTATCTGTGCTAATTTCAATCTCTGGTTTCATGCAGCACCCCAACTCACCTTTCCCCTTAAGCTAGCGTAAGTTGGTTTTCTACATTTGAGACCCTGTTCTGTTTTGTAATTCAGTTCCTGTGTAGCCAAGTTTACATTCCGTGTAGTAGTGATATCTTATGATGTTTCTTTTTCTGTGTGACTTATTTCACTTACAATCATCGTACCTTAATCCACTCATTATGCTGCTACGGGCCTGATGACATAGATTTCATTGCTGAGTGATATTGCATTGTACGTAAGTACCACAACTTCTTTATCCATTTTTCGCTTTCTGTGATATTGAACTTGTACCGTAAACGAGGTTCTTGTAAACAGAGCCATCCCAACCTTTGGGGTTGCTGTGTCTTTTTGATTTTAATTTCCCTAAGCTATAGGACCATAAGTGGAAGTGCCCTAGGCTCTGTTGCTTTGTTTTTTAGATGTTTCAGGAAACAGCATACACTTCTCCAGAGTGGCTGTTGGCAATTTACATCCCGCCCATCAGCATAACAAGGCTCCCAATTCTCCATGTCCTGTCTTGCCTTTCTGGATTTTACACTTTTTTCAGATGGCCCTTTTGACCGGGGGGCAGTGAGACTTCATTGTAGTGCAGATTTCCTTTGCAAGCTTGCTTGGTTGGCCAAAAAGGGCGTATGCGTTTTTTCCTGAATATATTCAGGAAAAAACGCATACGCCCTTTTTGGCCAAGTGCATCATTGTGGACGTTCTGCCTCTTTTCCTATGCTTTACATGCAATTCCCGTCTACCTCCTGAAATCGGTTTCCTGCAATTCTGCCCCACTTTCAAGTCCTCTTGGCAGCCTTACTTCAATATATTTTTGGACGATAGCTGTCATTTATAACTCTGCAGGTTTGTGAATTACAGTGCCCCTGAGCTCGTTTCTTCAACTCGCTTTCTTGTGAGCTGGCCGCAACACCGCAGGATTGCTTCAGGCCCTAGTGTGGTTCCGGCACGGCACGCTGAGCCTTTGGTTAATTCCTCTTCCTGGTGGGAAATGAGAGTTAAATTTGCCCGTCCAGACACCCCCAGCTAGTCTCTCATTGGTTCTCCCTATTCCTGTACATTTTCCGCAGAAATTGCAAACTGGGCCAAACAGGAGGTTAAAGGCACTGACTCTCCAAGTGGGGAGAGTGTTAGTAAAGCGTCTGGAGTTTGCACCCGAGTACCAGGGGACGAAAACTGAGACACATTTGAACACGTTTCCCGATCACACGGTGGATCATACTCTGGGTTCCACATGCATGTTTTAGCTGAAGGAAGAATCCCTTAAACCTGGAGAGTTGAGACCCATGGAATGGGTACCATGCAATATGACTTCAAAGGGTCTGCATTTGCTCACCGAACCTCACCAATCCTATCACTGCTGCGTTTATGCCGCTGTACACACGCTTGATTGTCTTTCGGAGACATATAAATCCGTAGGTTTTAAGATTATTTCTAGTCAGGTATATTCTTAGGCGTTTAATATGGGGTGTTGAGTCCACTTCGTTGAGCAAGGAGTAGCTCTTGTCTATTACATATTTGGCTTATGGAACGGTATCTGTGCTAATTTCAATCTCTGGTTTCATGCAGCACCCCAACTCACCTTTCCCCTTAAGCTAGCGTAAGTTGGTTTTCTACATTTGAGACCCTGTTCTGTTTTGTAATTCAGTTCCTGTGTAGCCAAGTTTACATTCCGTGTAGTAGTGATATCTTATGATGTTTCTTTTTCTGTGTGACTTATTTCACTTACAATCATCGTACCTTAATCCACTCATTATGCTGCTACGGGCCTGATGACATAGATTTCATTGCTGAGTGATATTGCATTGTACGTAAGTACCACAACTTCTTTATCCATTTTTCGCTTTCTGTGATATTGAACTTGTACCGTAAACGAGGTTCTTGTAAACAGAGCCGTCCCAACCTTTGGGGTTGCTGTGTCTTTTTGATTTTAATTTCCCTAAGCTATAGGACCATAAGTGGAAGTGCCCTAGGCTCTGTTGCTTTGTTTTTTAGATGTTTCAGGAAACAGCATACACTTCTCCAGAGTGGCTGTTGGCAATTTACATCCCGCCCATCAGCATAACAAGGCTCCCAATTCTCCATGTCCTGTCTTGCCTTTCTGGATTTTACACTTTTTTCAGATGGCCCTTTTGACCGGGGGGCAGTGAGACTTCATTGTAGTGCAGATTTCCTTTGCAAGCTTGCTTGGTTGGCCAAAAAGGGCGTATGCGTTTTTTCCTGAATATATTCAGGAAAAAACGCATACACCCTTTTTGGCCAAGTGCATCATTGTGGACGTTCTGCCTCTTTTCCTATGCTTTACATGCAATTCCCGTCTACCTCCTGAAATCGGTTTCCTGCAATTCTGCCCCGCTTTCAAGTCCTCTTGGCAGCCTTACTTCAATATATTTTTGGACGATAGCTGTCATTTATAACTCTGCAGGTTTGTGAATTACAGTGCCCCTGAGCTCCTTTCTTCAACTCGCTTTCTTGTGAGCTGGCCGCAACACCGCAGGATTGCTTCAGGCCCTAGTGTGGTTCCGGCACGGCACGCTGAGCCTTTGGTTAATTCCTCTTCCTGGTGGGAAATGAGAGTTAAATTTGCCCGTCCAGACACCCCCAGCTAGTCTCTCATTGGTTCTCCCTATTCCTGTACATTTTCCGCAGAAATTGCAAACTGGGCCAAACAGGAGGTTAAAGGCACTGACTCTCCAAGTGGGGAGAGTGTTAGTAAAGCGTCTGGAGTTTGCACCCGAGTACCAGGGGACGAAAACTGAGACACATTTGAACACGTTTCCCGATCACACGGTGGATCATACTCTGGGTTCCACATGCATGTTTTAGCTGAAGGAAGAATCCCTTAAACC
Organism: Leucopleurus acutus; assembly: GCF_964270905.1. NCBI lineage: Eukaryota > Metazoa > Chordata > Mammalia > Artiodactyla > Delphinidae > Leucopleurus > Leucopleurus acutus. Next base: position 84,088 of record NW_028138823.1, on the reverse strand, counting down.
TGGAGAGTTGAGACCCATGGAATGGGTACCATGCAATATGACTTCAAAGGGTCTGCATTTGCTCACCGAACCTCACCAATCCTATCACTGCTGCGTTTATGCCGCTGTACACACGCTTGATTGTCTTTCGGAGACATATAAATCCGTAGGTTTTAAGATTATTTCTAGTCAGGTATATTCTTAGGCGTTTAATATGGGGTGTTGAGTCCACTTCGTTGAGCAAGGAGTAGCTCTTGTCTATTACATATTTGGCTTATGGAACGGTATCTGTGCTAATTTCAATCTCTGGTTTCATGCAGCACCCCAACTCACCTTTCCCCTTAAGCTAGCGTAAGTTGGTTTTCTACATTTGAGACCCTGTTCTGTTTTGTAATTCAGTTCCTGTGTAGCCAAGTTTACATTCCGTGTAGTAGTGATATCTTATGATGTTTCTTTTTCTGTGTGACTTATTTCACTTACAATCATCGTACCTTAATCCACTCATTATGCTGCTACGGGCCTGATGACATAGATTTCATTGCTGAGTGATATTGCATTGTACGTAAGTACCACAACTTCTTTATCCATTTTTCGCTTTCTGTGATATTGAACTTGTACCGTAAACAAGGTTCTTGTAAACAGAGCCGTCCCAAACTTTGGGGTGGCTGTGTCTTTTTGATTTTAATTTCCCTAAGCTATAGGACCATAAGTGGAAGTGCCCTAGGCTCTGTTGCTTTGTTTTTTAGATGTTTCAGGAAACAGCATACACTTCTCCAGAGTGGCTGTTGGCAATTTACATCCCGCCCATCAGCATAACAAGGCTCCCAATTCTCCATGTCCTGTCTTGCCTTTCTGGATTTTACACTTTTTTCAGATGGCCCTTTTGACCGGGGGGCAGTGAGACTTCATTGTAGTGCAGATTTCCTTTGCAAGCTTGCTTGGTTGGCCAAAAAGGGCGTATGCGTTTTTTCCTGAATATATTCAGGAAAAAACGCATACGCCCTTTTTGGCCAAGTGCATCATTGTGGACGTTCTGCCTCTTTTCCTATGCTTTACATGCAATTCCCGTCTACCTCCTGAAATCGGTTTCCTGCAATTCTGCCCCGTTTTCAAGTCCTCTTGGCAGCCTTACTTCAATATATTTTTGGACGATAGCTGTCATTTATAACTCTGCAGGTTTGTGAATTACAGTGCCCCTGAGCTCGTTTCTTCAACTCGCTTTCTTGTGAGCTGGCCGCAACACCGCAGGATTGCTTCAGGCCCTAGTGTGGTTCCGGCACGGCACGCTGAGCCTTTGGTTAATTCCTCTTCCTGGTGGGAAATGAGAGTTAAATTTGCCCGTCCAGACACCCCCAGCTAGTCTCTCATTGGTTCTCCCTATTCCTGTACATTTTCCGCAGAAATTGCAAACTGGGCCAAACAGGAGGTTAAAGGCACTGACTCTCCAAGTGGGGAGAGTATTAGTAAAGCATCTGGACTTTGCACCCGAGTACCAGGGGACGAAAACTGAGACACATTTGAACACGTTTCCCGATCACACGGTGGATCATACTCTGGGTTCCACATGCATGTTTTAGCTGAAGGAAGAATCCCTTAAACCTGGAGAGTTGAGACCCATGGAATGGGTACCATGCAATATGACTTCAAAGGGTCTGCATTTGCTCACCGAACCTCACCAATCCTATCACTGCTGCGTTTATGCCGCTGTACACACGCTTGATTGTCTTTCGGAGACATATAAATCCGTAGGTTTTAAGATTATTTCTAGTCAGGTATATTCTTAGGCGTTTAATATGGGGTGTTGAGTCCACTTCGTTGAGCAAGGAGTAGCTCTTGTCTATTACATATTTGGCTTATGGAACGGTATCTGTGCTAATTTCAATCTCTGGTTTCATGCAGCACCCCAACTCACCTTTCCCCTTAAGCTAGCGTAAGTTGGTTTTCTACATTTGAGACCCTGTTCTGTTTTGTAATTCAGTTCCTGTGTAGCCAAGTTTACATTCCGTGTAGTAGTGATATCTTATGATGTTTCTTTTTCTGTGTGACTTATTTCACTTACAATCATCGTACCTTAATCCACTCATTATGCTGCTACGGGCCTGATGACATAGATTTCATTGCTGAGTGATATTGCATTGTACGTAAGTACCACAACTTCTTTATCCATTTTTCGCTTTCTGTGATATTGAACTTGTACCGTAAACAAGGTTCTTGTAAACAGAGCCGTCCCAAACTTTGGGGTGGCTGTGTCTTTTTGATTTTAATTTCCCTAAGCTATAGGCCCATAAGTGGAAGTGCCCTAGGCTCTGTTGCTTTGTTTTTTAGATGTTTCAGGAAACAGCATACACTTCTCCAGAGTGGCTGTTGGCAATTTACATCCCGCCCATCAGCATAACAAGGCTCCCAATTCTCCATGTCCTGTCTTGCCTTTCTGGATTTTACACTTTTTTCAGATGGCCCTTTTGACCGGGGGGCAGTGAGACTTCATTGTAGTGCAGATTTCCTTTGCAAGCTTGCTTGGTTGGCCAAAAAGGGCGTATGCGTTTTTTCCTGAATATATTCAGGAAAAAACGCATACGCCCTTTTTGGCCAAGTGCATCATTGTGGACGTTCTGCCTCTTTTCCTATGCTTTACATGCAATTCCCGTCTACCTCCTGAAATCGTTTTCCTGCAATTCTGCCTCGCTTTCAAGTCCTCTTGGCAGCCTTACTTCAATATATTTTTGGACGATAGCTGTCATTTATAACTCTGCAGGTTTGTGAATTACAGTGCCCCTGAGCTCCTTTCTTCAACTCGCTTTCTAGTGAGCTGGCCACAACACCGCAGGATTGCTTCAGGCCCTAGTGTGGTTCCGGCACGGCACGCTGAACCTTTGGTTAATTCCTCTTCCTGGTGGGAAATGAGAGTTAAATTTGCTCGTCCAGACACCTCCAGCTAGTCTCTCATTGGTTCTCCCTATTCCTGTTCATTTTCCGCAGAAATTGCAAACTGGGCCAAACAGGAGTTTAAAGGCACTGACTCTCCAAGTGGGGAGAGTGTTAGTAAAGCGTCTTGAATGTTGCACCCGAGTACCAGGGGACGAAAACTGAGACACATTTGAACACGTTTCCCGATCACATGGTGGATCATACTCTGTGTTCCACATGCATGTTTTAGCTGAAGGAAGAATCCCTTAAACCTGGAGAGTTGAGACCCATGGAATGGGTACCATGCAATATGACTTCAAAGGGTCTGCATTTGCTCACCGAACCTCACCAATCCTATCACTGCTGCGTTTATGCCACCGTACACACGCTTGATTCTCTTTCGGAGACATATAAATCCACAGGTTTTAAGATTCTTACTAGTCAGGTGTATTCTTAGGCGTTTAATATGGGGTGTTGAGTACACTTCGTTTAGCAAGGTGTTGCTCTTGTCTATTACATATTTGGCTTATGGCACGGTATCTTTGCTAATTTCAATCTCTGCTTTCATGCAGCACCCCAACTCACCTTTCCCCTTAAGCAAGCATAAGTTGGTTTTCTACATTTGAGACCCTGTTCTGTTTTGTAATTCAGTTCCTGTGTAGCCAAGTTTACATTCCGTGTTGTACTGATATCTTATGATGTTTCTTTTTCTGTGTGACTTATTTCACTTAGAATCATCGTACCTGAATCCACTCATTATGCTGCGACGGGCCTGATGACATAGATTTCATTGCTGAGTGATATTGCATTGTACGTAAGTACCACAACTTCTTTATCCATTTTTCGCTTTCTGTGATATTGAACTTGTACCGTAAACGAGGTTCTTGTAAACAGAGCCGTCCCAAACTTTGGGGTGGCTGTGTCTTTTTGATTTTAATTTCCCTAAGCTATAGGACCATAAGTGGAAGTGCCCTAGGCTCTGTTGCTTTGTTTTTTAGATGTTTCAGGAAACAGCATACACTTCTCCAGAGTGGCTGTTGGCAATTTACATCCCGCCCATCAGCATAACAAGGCTCCCAGTTCTCCATGGCCTGTCCTGCCTTTCTGGATTTTACACTTTTTTCAGATGGCCCTTTTGACCGGGGGGCAGTGAGACTTCATTGTAGTGCAGATTTCCTTTGCAAGCTTGCTTGGTTGGCCAAAAAGGGCGTATGCGTTTTTTCCTGAATATATTCAGGAAAGAACGCATACGCCCTTTTTGGCCAAGTGCATCATTGTGTACGTTCTGCCTCTTTTCCTATGCTTTACATGCAATTCCCGTCTACCTCCTGAAATCGGTTTCCTGCAATTCTGCCCCGCTTTCAAGTCCTCTTGGCAGCCTTACTTCAATATATTTTTGGACGATAGCTGTCATTTATAACTCTGCAGGTTTGTGAATTACAGTGCCCCTGAGCTCCTTTCTTCAACTCGCTTTCTTGTGAGCTGGCCACAACACCGCAGGATTGCTTCAGGTCCTAGTGTGGTTCCGGCACGGCACGCTGACCTTTGGTTAATTCCTCTTTCTGGTGGGAAATGAGAGTTAAATTTGCCCGTCCAGACACCCCCAGCTAGTCTCTCATTGGTTCTCCCTATTCCTGTACATTTTTCGCAGAAATTGCAAACTGGGCCAAACAGGAGGTTAAAGGCACTGACTCTCCAAGTGGGGAGAGTGTTAGTAAAGCGTCTGGAGTTTGCACCCGAGTACCAGGGGACGAAAACTGAGACACATTTGAACACGTTTCCCGATCACACGGTGGATCATACTCTGGGTTCCACATGCATGTTTTAGCTGAAGGAAGAATCCCTTAAACCTGGAGAGTTGAGACCCATGGAATGGGTACCATGCAATATGACTTCAAAGGGTCTGCATTTGCTCACTGAACCTCACCAATCCTATCACTGCTGCGTTTATGCTGCTGTACACACGCTTGATTGTCTTTTGGAGACATATAAATCCGTAGGTTTTAAGATTATTTCTAGTCAGGTATATTCTTAGGCGTTTAATATGGGGTGTTGAGTCCACTTCGTTGAGCAAGGAGTAGCTCTTGTCTATTACATATTTGGCTTATGGAACGGTATCTGTGCTAATTTCAATCTCTGGTTTCATGCAGCACCCCAACTCACCTTTCCCCTTAAGCTAGCGTAAGTTGGTTTTCTACATTTGAGACCCTGTTCTGTTTTGTAATTCAGTTCCTGTGTAGCCAAGTTTACATTCCGTGTAGTAGTGATATCTTACGATGTTTCGTTTTCTGTGTGACTTATTTCACTTACAATCATCGTACCTTAATCCACTCATTATGCTGCTACGGGCCTGATGACATAGATTTCATTGCTGAGTGATATTGCATTGTACGTAAGTACCACAACTTCGTTATCCATTTTTCACTTTCTGTGATATTGAACTTGTACCGTAAACGAGGTTCTTGTAAACAGAGCCGTCCCAACCTTTGGGGTGGCTGTGTCTTTTTGATTTTAATTTCCCTAAGCTATAGGACCATAAGTGGAAGTGCCCTAGGCTCTGTTGCTTTGTTTTTTAGATGTTTCAGGAAACAGCATACACTTCTCCAGAGTGGCTGTTGGCAATTTACATCCCGCCCATCAGCATAACAAGGCTCCCAATTCTCCATGTCCTGTCTTGCCTTTCTGGATTTTACACTTTTTTCAGATGGCCCTTTTGACCGGGGGGCAGTGAGACTTCATTGTAGTGCAGATTTCCTTTGCAAGCTTGCTTGGTTGGCCAAAAAGGGCGTATGCGTTTTTTCCTGAATATATTCAGGAAAAAACGCATACACCCTTTTTGGCCAAGTGCATCATTGTGGACGTTCTGCCTCTTTTCCTATGCTTTACATGCAATTCCCGTCTACCTCCTGAAATCGGTTTCCTGCAATTCTGCCCCGCTTTCAAGTCCTCTTGGCAGCCTTACTTCAATATATTTTTGGACGATAGCTGTCATTTATAACTCTGCAGGTTTGTGAATTACAGTGCCCCTGAGCTCCTTTCTTCAACTCGCTTTCTTGTGAGCTGGCCGCAACACCGCAGGATTGCTTCAGGCCCTAGTGTGGTTCCGGCACGGCACGCTGAGCCTTTGGTTAATTCCTCTTCCTGGTGGGAAATGAGAGTTAAATTTGCCCGTCCAGACACCCCCAGCTAGTCTCTCATTGGTTCTCCCTATTCCTGTACATTTTCCGCAGAAATTGCAAACTGGGCCAAACAGGAGGTTAAAGGCACTGACTCTCCAAGTGGGGAGAGTGTTAGTAAAGCGTCTGGAGTTTGCACCCGAGTACCAGGGGACGAAAACTGAGACACATTTGAACACGTTTCCCGATCACACGGTGGATCATACTCTGGGTTCCACATGCATGTTTTAGCTGAAGGAAGAATCCCTTAAACCTGGAGAGTTGAGACCCATGGAATGGGTACCATGCAATATGACTTCAAAGGGTCTGCATTTGCTCACCGAACCTCACCAATCCTATCACTGCTGCGTTTATGCCGCTGTACACACGCTTGATTGTCTTTCGGAGACATATAAATCCGTAGGTTTTAAGATTATTTCTAGTCAGGTATATTCTTAGGCGTTTAATATGGGGTGTTGAGTCCACTTCGTTGAGCAAGGAGTAGCTCTTGTCTATTACATATTTGGCTTATGGAACGGTATCTGTGCTAATTTCAATCTCTGGTTTCATGCAGCACCCCAACTCACCTTTCCCCTTAAGCTAGCGTAAGTTGGTTTTCTACATTTGAGACCCTGTTCTGTTTTGTAATTCAGTTCCTGTGTAGCCAAGTTTACATTCCGTGTAGTAGTGATATCTTATGATGTTTCTTTTTCTGTGTGACTTATTTCACTTACAATCATCGTACCTTAATCCACTCATTATGCTGCTACGGGCCTGATGACATAGATTTCATTGCTGAGTGATATTGCATTGTACGTAAGTACCACAACTTCTTTATCCATTTTTCGCTTTCTGTGATATTGAACTTGTACCGTAAACGAGGTTCTTGTAAACAGAGCCGTCCCAACCTTTGGGGTGGCTGTGTCTTTTTGATTTTAATTTCCCTAAGCTATAGGACCATAAGTGGAAGTGCCCTAGGCTCTGTTGCTTTGTTTTTTAGATGTTTCAGGAAACAGCATACACTTCTCCAGAGTGGCTGTTGGCAATTTACATCCCGCCCATCAGCATAACAAGGCTCCCAATTCTCCATGTCCTGTCTTGCCTTTCTGGATTTTACACTTTTTTCAGATGGCCCTTTTGACCGGGGGGCAGTGAGACTTCATTGTAGTGCAGATTTCCTTTGCAAGCTTGCTTGGTTGGCCAAAAAGGGCGTATGCGTTTTTTCCTGAATATATTCAGGAAAAAACGCATACGCCCTTTTTGGCCAAGTGCATCATTGTGGACGTTCTGCCTCTTTTCCTATGCTTTACATGCAATTCCCGTCTACCTCCTGAAATCGGTTTCCTGCAATTCTGCCCCGCTTTCAAGTCCTCTTGGCAGCCTTACTTCAATATATTTTTGGACGATAGCTGTCATTTATAACTCTGCAGGTTTGTGAATTACAGTGCCCCTGAGCTCCTTTCTTCAACTCGCTTTCTTGTGAGCTGGCCGCAACACCGCAGGATTGCTTCAGGCCCTAGTGTGGTTCCGGCACGGCACGCTGAGCCTTTGGTTAATTCCTGTTCCTGGTGGGAAATGAGAGTTAAATTTGCCCGTCCAGACACCCCCAGCTAGTCTCTCATTGGTTCTCCCTATTCCTGTACATTTTCCGCAGAAATTGCAAACTGGGCCAAACAGGAGGTTAAAGGCACTGACTCTCCAAGTGGGGAGAGTGTTAGTAAAGCGTCTGGAGTTTGCACCCGAGTACCAGGGGACGAAAACTGAGACACATTTGAACACGTTTCCCGATCACACGGTGGATCATACTCTGGGTTCCACATGCATGTTTTAGCTGAAGGAAGAATCCCTTAAACCTGGAGAGTTGAGACCCATGGAATGGGTACCATGCAATATGACTTCAAAGGGTCTGCATTTGCTCACCGAACCTCACCAATCCTATCACTGCTGCGTTTATGCCGCTGTACACACGCTTGATTGTCTTTCGGAGACATATAAATCCGTAGGTTTTAAGATTATTTCTAGTCAGGTATATTCTTAGGCGTTTAATATGGGGTGTTGAGTCCACTTCGTTGAGCAAGGAGTAGCTCTTGTCTATTACATATTTGGCTTATGGAACGGTATCTGTGCTAATTTCAATCTCTGGTTTCATGCAGCACCCCAACTCACCTTTCCCCTTAAGCTAGCGTAAGTTGGTTTTCTACATTTGAGACCCTGTTCTGTTTTGTAATTCAGTTCCTGTGTAGCCAAGTTTACATTCCGTGTAGTAGTGATATCTTATGATGTTTCTTTTTCTGTGTGACTTATTTCACTTACAATCATCGTACCTTAATCCACTCATTATGCTGCTACGGGCCTGATGACATAGATTTCATTGCTGAGTGATATTGCATTGTACGTAAGTACCACAACTTCTTTATCCATTTTTCGCTTTCTGTGATATTGAACTTGTACCGTAAACGAGGTTCTTGTAAACAGAGCCGTCCCAAACTTTGGGGTGGCTGTGTCTTTTTGATTTTAATTTCCCTAAGCTATAGGACCATAAGTGGAAGTGCCCTAGGCTCTGTTGCTTTGTTTTTTAGATGTTTCAGGAAACAGCATACACTTCTCCAGAGTGGCTGTTGGCAATTTACATCCCGCCCATCAGCATAACAAGGCTCCCAATTCTCCATGTCCTGTCTTGCCTTTCTGGATTTTACACTTTTTTCAGATGGCCCTTTTGACCGGGGGGCAGTGAGACTTCATTGTAGTGCAGATTTCCTTTGCAAGCTTGCTTGGTTGGCCAAAAAGGGCGTATGCGTTTTTTCCTGAATATATTCAGGAAAAAACGCATACGCCCTTTTTGGCCAAGTGCATCATTGTGGACGTTCTGCCTCTTTTCCTATGCTTTACATGCAATTCCCGTCTACCTCCTGAAATCGGTTTCCTGCAATTCTGCCCCGCTTTCAAGTCCTCTTGGCAGCCTTACTTCAATATATTTTTGGACGATAGCTGTCATTTATAACTCTGCAGGTTTGTGAATTACAGTGCCCCTGAGCTCCTTTCTTCAACTCGCTTTCTTGTGAGCTGGCCACAACACCGCAGGATTGCTTCAGGCCCTAGTGTGGTTCCGGCACGGCACGCTGAGCCTTTGGTTAATTCCTCTTCCTGGTGGGAAATGAGAGTTAAATTTGCCCGTCCAGACACCCCCAGCTAGTCTCTCATTGGTTCTCCCCATTCCTGTACATTTTCCGCAGAAATTGCAAACTGGGCCAAACAGGAGGTTAAAGGCACTGACTCTCCAAGTGGGGAGAGTGTTAGTAAAGCGTCTGGAGTTTGCACCCGAGTACCAGGGGACGAAAACTGAGACACATTTGAACACGTTTCCCGATCACACGGTGGATCATACTCTGGGTTCCACATGCATGTTTTAGCTGAAGGAAGAATCCCTTAAACCTGGAGAGTTGAGACCCATGGAATGGGTACCATGCAATATGACTTCAAAGGGTCTGCATTTGCTCACCGAACCTCACCAATCCTATCACTGCTGCGTTTATGCCGCTGTACACACGCTTGATTGTCTTTCGGAGACATATAAATCCGTAGGTTTTAAGATTATTTCTAGTCAGGTATATTCTTAGGCGTTTAATATGGGGTGTTGAGTCCACTTCGTTGAGCAAGGAGTAGCTCTTGTCTATTACATATTTGGCTTATGGAACGGTATCTGTGCTAATTTCAATCTCTGGTTTCATGCAGCACCCCAACTCACCTTTCCCCTTAAGCTAGCGTAAGTTGGTTTTCTACATTTGAGACCCTGTTCTGTTTTGTAATTCAGTTCCTGTGTAGCCAAGTTTACATTCCGTGTAGTAGTGATATCTTACGATGTTTCGTTTTCTGTGTGACTTATTTCACTTACAATCATCGTACCTTAATCCACTCATTATGCTGCTACGGGCCTGATGACATAGATTTCATTGCTGAGTGATATTGCATTGTACGTAAGTACCACAACTTCGTTATCCATTTTTCACTTTCTGTGATATTGAACTTGTACCGTAAACGAGGTTCTTGTAAACAGAGCCGTCCCAACCTTTGGGGTGGCTGTGTCTTTTTGATTTTAATTTCCCTAAGCTATAGGACCATAAGTGGAAGTGCCCTAGGCTCTGTTGCTTTGTTTTTTAGATGTTTCAGGAAACAGCATACACTTCTCCAGAGTGGCTGTTGGCAATTTACATCCCGCCCATCAGCATAACAAGGCTCCCAATTCTCCATGTCCTGTCTTGCCTTTCTGGATTTTACACTTTTTTCAGATGGCCCTTTTGACCGGGGGGCAGTGAGACTTCATTGTAGTGCAGATTTCCTTTGCAAGCTTGCTTGGTTGGCCAAAAAGGGCGTATGCGTTTTTTCCTGAATATATTCAGGAAAAAACGCATACGCCCTTTTTGGCCAAGTGCATCATTGTGGACGTTCTGCCTCTTTTCCTATGCTTTACATGCAATTCCCGTCTACCTCCTGAAATCGGTTTCCTGCAATTCTGCCCCGCTTTCAAGTCCTCTTGGCAGCCTTACTTCAATATATTTTTGGACGATAGCTGTCATTTATAACTCTGCAGGTTTGTGAATTACAGTGCCCCTGAGCTCCTTTCTTCAACTCGCTTTCTTGTGAGCTGGCCGCAACACCGCAGGATTGCTTCAGGCCCTAGTGTGGTTCCGGCACGGCACGCTGAGCCTTTGGTTAATTCCTCTTCCTGGTGGGAAATGAGAGTTAAATTTGCCCGTCCAGACACCCCCAGCTAGTCTCTCATTGGTTCTCCCTATTCCTGTACATTTTCCGCAGAAATTGCAAACTGGGCCAAACAGGAGGTTAAAGGCACTGACTCTCCAAGTGGGGAGAGTGTTAGTAAAGCGTCTGGAGTTTGCACCCGAGTACCAGGGGACGAAAACTGAGACACATTTGAACACGTTTCCCGATCACACGGTGGATCATACTCTGGGTTCCACATGCATGTTTTAGCTGAAGGAAGAATCCCTTAAACCTGGAGAGTTGAGACCCATGGAATGGGTACCATGCAATATGACTTCAAAGGGTCTGCATTTGCTCACCGAACCTCACCAATCCTATCACTGCTGCGTTTATGCCGCTGTACACACGCTTGATTGTCTTTCGGAGACATATAAATCCGTAGGTTTTAAGATTATTTCTAGTCAGGTATATTCTTAGGCGTTTAATATGGGGTGTTGAGTCCACTTCGTTGAGCAAGGAGTAGCTCTTGTCTATTACATATTTGGCTTATGGAACGGTATCTGTGCTAATTTCAATCTCTGGTTTCATGCAGCACCCCAACTCACCTTTCCCCTTAAGCTAGCGTAAGTTGGTTTTCTACATTTGAGACCCTGTTCTGTTTTGTAATTCAGTTCCTGTGTAGCCAAGTTTACATTCCGTGTAGTAGTGATATCTTATGATGTTTCTTTTTCTGTGTGACTTATTTCACTTACAATCATCGTACCTTAATCCACTCATTATGCTGCTACGGGCCTGATGACATAGATTTCATTGCTGAGTGATATTGCATTGTACGTAAGTACCACAACTTCTTTATCCATTTTTCGCTTTCTGTGATATTGAACTTGTACCGTAAACGAGGTTCTTGTAAACAGAGCCGTCCCAACCTTTGGGGTTGCTGTGTCTTTTTGATTTTAATTTCCCTAAGCTATAGGACCATAAGTGGAAGTGCCCTAGGCTCTGTTGCTTTGTTTTTTAGATGTTTCAGGAAACAGCATACACTTCTCCAGAGTGGCTGTTGGCAATTTACATCCCGCCCATCAGCATAACAAGGCTCCCAATTCTCCATGTCCTGTCTTGCCTTTCTGGATTTTACACTTTTTTCAGATGGCCCTTTTGACCGGGGGGCAGTGAGACTTCATTGTAGTGCAGATTTCCTTTGCAAGCTTGCTTGGTTGGCCAAAAAGGGCGTATGCGTTTTTTCCTGAATATATTCAGGAAAAAACGCATACGCCCTTTTTGGCCAAGTGCATCATTGTGGACGTTCTGCCTCTTTTCCTATGCTTTACATGCAATTCCCGTCTACCTCCTGAAATCGGTTTCCTGCAATTCTGCCCCACTTTCAAGTCCTCTTGGCAGCCTTACTTCAATATATTTTTGGACGATAGCTGTCATTTATAACTCTGCAGGTTTGTGAATTACAGTGCCCCTGAGCTCGTTTCTTCAACTCGCTTTCTTGTGAGCTGGCTGCAACACCAAAGGATTGCTTCTGGTCCTAGTGAGGATCCGGCACGGCACGCTGAGCCTTTGGTTAATTCCTCTTCCTGGTGGGAAATGAGAGTTACATTTGCCCGTCCAGACACCTCCAGCTAGCTTATCATTTGTTCTCCCTATTCCTGAACATTTTCCACAGAAATTGCAAACTGGGCCATACAGGAGGTTAAAGGCACTGACTCTCCAAGTGGAGAGAGTGTTAGTAAAGCGTCTGGAGTGTTGCACCGAGTACCAGGGGACGAAAACTGAGACACATTTGAAGACGTTTCCTGATCACACGGTGGATCATACTCTGTGTTCCACATGCATGTTTTAGCTGAAGGAAGAATCCCTTAAACTTGGAGAGTTGAGACCCATGGAATGGGTACCATGCAATATGACTTCAAAGGGTCTGCATTTGCTCACCGAACCTCACCAATCCTATCACTGCTGCGTTTATGCTGCTGTACACACGCTTGATTCTCTTTCGGAGACATATAAATCCGTAGGTTTTAATATTCTTACTAGTCAGGTATATTCTTAGGCATTTAATATGGGGTGTTGAGTCCACTTCGGTGAGCAAGGAGTAGCTCTTGTCTATTACATATTTGGCTTATGGAACGGTATCTGTGCTAATTTCAATCTCTGGTTTCATGCAGCACCCCAACTCACCTTTCCCCTCAAGCAAGCATAAGTTGGTTTTCTACATTTGAGACCCTGTTCTGTTTTGTAATTCAGTTCCTGTGTAGCCAAGTTTACATTCCGTGTAGTAGTGATATCTTATGATGTTTCTTTTTCTGTGTGACTTATTTCACTTACAATCATCATACCTTAATCTACTCATTATGCTGCTACGGGCCTGATGACATAGATTTCATTGCTGAGTGATAATGCATTGTACGTAAGTACCACAACTTCTTTATCCATTTTTCGCTTTCTGTGATATTGAACTTGTACCGTAAACGAGGTTCTTGTAAACAGAGCCGTCCCAACCTTTGGGGTGGCTGTGTCTTTTTGATTTTAATTTCCCTAAGCTATAGGACCATAAGTGGAAGTGCCCTAGGCTCTGTTGCTTTGTTTTTTAGATGTTTCAGGAAACAGCATACACTTCTCCAGAGTGGCTGTTGGCAATTTACATCCCGCCCATCAGCATAACAAGGCTCCCAATTCTCCATGTCCTGTCTTGCCTTTCTGGATTTTACACTTTTTTCAGATGGCCCTTTTGACCGGGGGGCAGTGAGACTTCATTGTAGTGCAGATTTCCTTTGCAAGCTTGCTTGGTTGGCCAAAAAGGGCGTATGCGTTTTTTCCTGAATATATTCAGGAAAAAACGCATACGCCCTTTTTGGCCAAGTGCATCATTGTGGACGTTCTGCCTCTTTTCCTATGCTTTACATGCAATTCCCGTCTACCTCCTGAAATCGGTTTCCTGCAATTCTGCCCCGCTTTCAAGTCCTCTTGGCAGCCTTACTTCAATATATTTTTGGACGATAGCTGTCATTTATAACTCTGCAGGTTTGTGAATTACAGTGCCCCTGAGCTCCTTTCTTCAACTCGCTTTCTTGTGAGCTGGCCGCAACACCGCAGGATTGCTTCAGGCCCTAGTGTGGTTCCGGCACGGCACGCTGAGCCTTTGGTTAATTCCTGTTCCTGGTGGGAAATGAGAGTTAAATTTGCCCGTCCAGACACCCCCAGCTAGTCTCTCATTGGTTCTCTCCATTCCTGTACATTTTCCGCAGAAATTGCAAACTGGGCCAAACAGGAGGTTAAAGGCACTGACTCTCCAAGTGGGGAGAGTGTTAGTAAAGCGTCTGGAGTTTGCACCCGAGTACCAGGGGACGAAAACTGAGACACATTTGAACACGTTTCCCGATCACACGGTGGATCATACTCTGGGTTCCACATGCATGTTTTAGCTGAAGGAAGAATCCCTTAAACCTGGAGAGTTGAGACCCATGGAATGGGTACCATGCAATATGACTTCAAAGGGTCTGCATTTGCTCACCGAACCTCACCAATCCTATCACTGCTGCGTTTATGCCGCTGTACACACGCTTGATTGTCTTTCGGAGACATATAAATCCGTAGGTTTTAAGATTATTTCTAGTCAGGTATATTCTTAGGCGTTTAATATGGGGTGTTGAGTCCACTTCGTTGAGCAAGGAGTAGCTCTTGTCTATTACATATTTGGCTTATGGAACGGTATCTGTGCTAATTTCAATCTCTGGTTTCATGCAGCACCCCAACTCACCTTTCCCCTTAAGCTAGCGTAAGTTGGTTTTCTACATTTGAGACCCTGTTCTGTTTTGTAATTCAGTTCCTGTGTAGCCAAGTTTACATTCCGTGTAGTAGTGATATCTTATGATGTTTCTTTTTCTGTGTGACTTATTTCACTTACAATCATCGTACCTTAATCCACTCATTATGCTGCTACGGGCCTGATGACATAGATTTCATTGCTGAGTGATATTGCATTGTACGTAAGTACCACAATTTCTTTATCCATTTTTCGCTTTCTGTGATATTGAACTTGTACCGTAAACGAGGTTCTTGTAAACAGAGCCGTCCCAACCTTTGGGGTGGCTGTGTCTTTTTGATTTTAATTTCCCTAAGCTATAGGACCATAAGTGGAAGTGCCCTAGGCTCTGTTGCTTTGTTTTTTAGATGTTTCAGGAAACAGCATACACTTCTCCAGAGTGGCTGTTGGCAATTTACATCCCGCCCATCAGCATAACAAGGCTCCCAATTCTCCATGTCCTGTCTTGCCTTTCTGGATTTTACACTTTTTTCAGATGGCCCTTTTGACCGGGGGGCAGTGAGACTTCATTGTAGTGCAGATTTCCTTTGCAAGCTTGCTTGGTTGGCCAAAAAGGGCGTATGCGTTTTTTCCTGAATATATTCAGGAAAAAACGCATACGCCCTTTTTGGCCAAGTGCATCATTGTGGACGTTCTGCCTCTTTTCCTATGCTTTACATGCAATTCCCGTCTACCTCCTGAAATCGGTTTCCTGCAATTCTGCCCCGCTTTCAAGTCCTCTTGGCAGCCTTACTTCAATATATTTTTGGACGATAGCTGTCATTTATAACTCTGCAGGTTTGTGAATTACAGTGCCCCTGAGCTCCTTTCTTCAACTCGCTTTCTTGTGAGCTGGCCGCAACACCGCAGGATTGCTTCAGGCCCTAGTGTGGTTCCGGCACGGCACGCTGAGCCTTTGGTTAATTCCTCTTCCTGGTGGGAAATGAGAGTTAAATTTGCCCGTCCAGACACCCCCAGCTAGTCTCTCATTGGTTCTCCCCATTCCTGTACATTTTCCGCAGAAATTGCAAACTGGGCCAAACAGGAGGTTAAAGGCACTGACTCTCCAAGTGGGGAGAGTGTTAGTAAAGCGTCTGGAGTTTGCACCCGAGTACCAGGGGACGAAAACTGAGACACATTTGAACAGGTTTCCCGATCACACGGTGGATCATACTCTGGGTTCCACATGCATGTTTTAGCTGAAGGAAGAATCCCTTAAACCTGGAGAGTTGAGACCCATGGAATGGGTACCATGCAATATGACTTCAAAGGGTCTGCATTTGCTCACCGAACCTCACCAATCCTATCACTGCTGCGTTTATGCCGCTGTACACACGCTTGATTGTCTTTCGGAGACATATAAATCCGTAGGTTTTAAGATTATTTCTAGTCAGGTATATTCTTAGGCGTTTAATATGGGGTGTTGAGTCCACTTCGTTGAGCAAGGAGTAGCTCTTGTCTATTACATATTTGGCTTATGGAACGGTATCTGTGCTAATTTCAATCTCTGGTTTCATGCAGCACCCCAACTCACCTTTCCCCTTAAGCTAGCGTAAGTTGGTTTTCTACATTTGAGACCCTGTTCTGTTTTGTAATTCAGTTCCTGTGTAGCCAAGTTTACATTCCGTGTAGTAGAGATATCTTACGATGTTTCGTTTTCTGTGTGACTTATTTCACTTACAATCATCGTACCTTAATCCACTCATTATGCTGCTACGGGCCTGATGACATAGATTTCATTGCTGAGTGATATTGCATTGTACGTAAGTACCACAACTTCGTTATCCATTTTTCACTTTCTGTGATATTGAACTTGTACCGTAAACGAGGTTCTTGTAAACAGAGCCGTCCCAACCTTTGGGGTGGCTGTGTCTTTTTGATTTTAATTTCCCTAAGCTATAGGACCATAAGTGGAAGTGCCCTAGGCTCTGTTGCTTTGTTTTTTAGATGTTTCAGGAAACAGCATACACTTCTCCAGAGTGGCTGTTGGCAATTTACATCCCGCCCATCAGCATAACAAGGCTCCCAATTCTCCATGTCCTGTCTTGCCTTTCTGGATTTTACACTTTTTTCAGATGGCCCTTTTGACCGGGGGGCAGTGAGACTTCATTGTAGTGCAGATTTCCTTTGCAAGCTTGCTTGGTTGGCCAAAAAGGGCGTATGCGTTTTTTCCTGAATATATTCAGGAAAAAACGCATACGCCCTTTTTGGCCAAGTGCATCATTGTGGACGTTCTGCCTCTTTTCCTATGCTTTACATGCAATTCCCGTCTACCTCCTGAAATCGGTTTCCTGCAATTCTGCCCCGCTTTCAAGTCCTCTTGGCAGCCTTACTTCAATATATTTTTGGACGATAGCTGTCATTTATAACTCTGCAGGTTTGTGAATTACAGTGCCCCTGAGCTCCTTTCTTCAACTCGCTTTCTTGTGAGCTGGCCGCAACACCGCAGGATTGCTTCAGGCCCTAGTGTGGTTCCGGCACGGCACGCTGAGCCTTTGGTTAATTCCTCTTCCTGGTGGGAAATGAGAGTTAAATTTGCCCGTCCAGACACCCCCAGCTAGTCTCTCATTGGTTCTCCCTATTCCTGTACATTTTCCGCAGAAATTGCAAACTGGGCCAAACAGGAGGTTAAAGGCACTGACTCTCCAAGTGGGGAGAGTGTTAGTAAAGCGTCTGGAGTTTGCACCCGAGTACCAGGGGACGAAAACTGAGACACATTTGAACACGTTTCCCGATCACACGGTGGATCATACTCTGGGTTCCACATGCATGTTTTAGCTGAAGGAAGAATCCCTTAAACCTGGAGAGTTGAGACCCATGGAATGGGTACCATGCAATATGACTTCAAAGGGTCTGCATTTGCTCACCGAACCTCACCAATCCTATCACTGCTGCGTTTATGCCGCTGTACACACGCTTGATTGTCTTTCGGAGACATATAAATCCGTAGGTTTTAAGATTATTTCTAGTCAGGTATATTCTTAGGCGTTTAATATGGGGTGTTGAGTCCACTTCGTTGAGCAAGGAGTAGCTCTTGTCTATTACATATTTGGCTTATGGAACGGTATCTGTGCTAATTTCAATCTCTGGTTTCATGCAGCACCCCAACTCACCTTTCCCCTTAAGCTAGCGTAAGTTGGTTTTCTACATTTGAGACCCTGTTCTGTTTTGTAATTCAGTTCCTGTGTAGCCAAGTTTACATTCCGTGTAGTAGTGATATCTTATGATGTTTCTTTTTCTGTGTGACTTATTTCACTTACAATCATCGTACCTTAATCCACTCATTATGCTGCTACGGGCCTGATGACATAGATTTCATTGCTGAGTGATATTGCATTGTACGTAAGTACCACAACTTCTTTATCCATTTTTCGCTTTCTGTGATATTGAACTTGTACCGTAAACGAGGTTCTTGTAAACAGAGCCATCCCAACCTTTGGGGTTGCTGTGTCTTTTTGATTTTAATTTCCCTAAGCTATAGGACCATAAGTGGAAGTGCCCTAGGCTCTGTTGCTTTGTTTTTTAGATGTTTCAGGAAACAGCATACACTTCTCCAGAGTGGCTGTTGGCAATTTACATCCCGCCCATCAGCATAACAAGGCTCCCAATTCTCCATGTCCTGTCTTGCCTTTCTGGATTTTACACTTTTTTCAGATGGCCCTTTTGACCGGGGGGCAGTGAGACTTCATTGTAGTGCAGATTTCCTTTGCAAGCTTGCTTGGTTGGCCAAAAAGGGCGTATGCGTTTTTTCCTGAATATATTCAGGAAAAAACGCATACGCCCTTTTTGGCCAAGTGCATCATTGTGGACGTTCTGCCTCTTTTCCTATGCTTTACATGCAATTCCCGTCTACCTCCTGAAATCGGTTTCCTGCAATTCTGCCCCACTTTCAAGTCCTCTTGGCAGCCTTACTTCAATATATTTTTGGACGATAGCTGTCATTTATAACTCTGCAGGTTTGTGAATTACAGTGCCCCTGAGCTCGTTTCTTCAACTCGCTTTCTTGTGAGCTGGCCGCAACACCGCAGGATTGCTTCAGGCCCTAGTGTGGTTCCGGCACGGCACGCTGAGCCTTTGGTTAATTCCTCTTCCTGGTGGGAAATGAGAGTTAAATTTGCCCGTCCAGACACCCCCAGCTAGTCTCTCATTGGTTCTCCCTATTCCTGTACATTTTCCGCAGAAATTGCAAACTGGGCCAAACAGGAGGTTAAAGGCACTGACTCTCCAAGTGGGGAGAGTGTTAGTAAAGCGTCTGGAGTTTGCACCCGAGTACCAGGGGACGAAAACTGAGACACATTTGAACACGTTTCCCGATCACACGGTGGATCATACTCTGGGTTCCACATGCATGTTTTAGCTGAAGGAAGAATCCCTTAAACCTGGAGAGTTGAGACCCATGGAATGGGTACCATGCAATATGACTTCAAAGGGTCTGCATTTGCTCACCGAACCTCACCAATCCTATCACTGCTGCGTTTATGCCGCTGTACACACGCTTGATTGTCTTTCGGAGACATATAAATCCGTAGGTTTTAAGATTATTTCTAGTCAGGTATATTCTTAGGCGTTTAATATGGGGTGTTGAGTCCACTTCGTTGAGCAAGGAGTAGCTCTTGTCTATTACATATTTGGCTTATGGAACGGTATCTGTGCTAATTTCAATCTCTGGTTTCATGCAGCACCCCAACTCACCTTTCCCCTTAAGCTAGCGTAAGTTGGTTTTCTACATTTGAGACCCTGTTCTGTTTTGTAATTCAGTTCCTGTGTAGCCAAGTTTACATTCCGTGTAGTAGTGATATCTTATGATGTTTCTTTTTCTGTGTGACTTATTTCACTTACAATCATCGTACCTTAATCCACTCATTATGCTGCTACGGGCCTGATGACATAGATTTCATTGCTGAGTGATATTGCATTGTACGTAAGTACCACAACTTCTTTATCCATTTTTCGCTTTCTGTGATATTGAACTTGTACCGTAAACAAGGTTCTTGTAAACAGAGCCGTCCCAAACTTTGGGGTGGCTGTGTCTTTTTGATTTTAATTTCCCTAAGCTATAGGACCATAAGTGGAAGTGCCCTAGGCTCTGTTGCTTTGTTTTTTAGATGTTTCAGGAAACAGCATACACTTCTCCAGAGTGGCTGTTGGCAATTTACATCCCGCCCATCAGCATAACAAGGCTCCCAATTCTCCATGTCCTGTCTTGCCTTTCTGGATTTTACACTTTTTTCAGATGGCCCTTTTGACCGGGGGGCAGTGAGACTTCATTGTAGTGCAGATTTCCTTTGCAAGCTTGCTTGGTTGGCCAAAAAGGGCGTATGCGTTTTTTCCTGAATATATTCAGGAAAAAACGCATACGCCCTTTTTGGCCAAGTGCATCATTGTGGACGTTCTGCCTCTTTTCCTATGCTTTACATGCAATTCCCGTCTACCTCCTGAAATCGGTTTCCTGCAATTCTGCCCCGCTTTCAAGTCCTCTTGGCAGCCTAACTTCAATATATTTTTGGACGATAGCTGTCATTTATAACTCTGCAGGTTTGTGAATTACAGTGCCCCTGAGCTCCTTTCTTCAACTCGCTTTCTTGTGAGCTGGCCGCAACACCGCAGGATTGCTTCAGGCCCTAGTGTGGTTCCGGCACGGCACGCTGAGCCTTTGGTTAATTCCTCTTCCTGGTGGGAAATGAGAGTTAAATTTGCCCGTCCAGACACCCCCAGCTAGTCTCTCATTGGTTCTCCCTATTCCTGTACATTTTCCGCAGAAATTGCAAACTGGGCCAAACAGGAGGTTAAAGGCACTGACTCTCCAAGTGGGGAGAGTGTTAGTAAAGCGTCTGGAGTTTGCACCCGAGTACCAGGGGACGAAAACTGAGACACATTTGAACACGTTTCCCGATCACACGGTGGATCATACTCTGGGTTCCACATGCATGTTTTAGCTGAAGGAAGAATCCCTTAAACCTGGAGAGTTGAGACCCATGGAATGGGTACCATGCAATATGACTTCAAAGGGTCTGCATTTGCTCACCGAACCTCACCAATCCTATCACTGCTGCGTTTATGCCGCTGTACACACGCTTGATTGTCTTTCGGAGACATATAAATCCGTAGGTTTTAAGATTATTTCTAGTCAGGTATATTCTTAGGCGTTTAATATGGGGTGTTGAGTCCACTTCGTTGAGCAAGGAGTAGCTCTTGTCTATTACATATTTGGCTTATGGAACGGTATCTGTGCTAATTTCAATCTCTGGTTTCATGCAGCACCCCAACTCACCTTTCCCCTTAAGCTAGCGTAAGTTGGTTTTCTACATTTGAGACCCTGTTCTGTTTTGTAATTCAGTTCCTGTGTAGCCAAGTTTACATTCCGTGTAGTAGTGATATCTTATGATGTTTCTTTTTCTGTGTGACTTATTTCACTTACAATCATCGTACCTTAATCCACTCATTATGCTGCTACGGGCCTGATGACATAGATTTCATTGCTGAGTGATATTGCATTGTACGTAAGTACCACAACTTCTTTATCCATTTTTCGCTTTCTGTGATATTGAACTTGTACCGTAAACGAGGTTCTTGTAAACAGAGCCGTCCCAAACTTTGGGGTGGCTGTGTCTTTTTGATTTTAATTTCCCTAAGCTATAGGCCCATAAGTGGAAGTGCCCTAGGCTCTGTTGCTTTGTTTTTTAGATGTTTCAGGAAACAGCATACACTTCTCCAGAGTGGCTGTTGGCAATTTACATCCCGCCCATCAGCATAACAAGGCTCCCAATTCTCCATGTCCTGTCTTGCCTTTCTGGATTTTACACTTTTTTCAGATGGCCCTTTTGACCGGGGGGCAGTGAGACTTCATTGTAGTGCAGATTTCCTTTGCAAGCTTGCTTGGTTGGCCAAAAAGGGCGTATGCGTTTTTTCCTGAATATATTCAGGAAAAAACGCATACGCCCTTTTTGGCCAAGTGCATCATTGTGGACGTTCTGCCTCTTTTCCTATGCTTTACATGCAATTCCCGTCTACCTCCTGAAATCGGTTTCCTGCAATTCTGCCCCGTTTTCAAGTCCTCTTGGCAGCCTTACTTCAATATATTTTTGGACGATAGCTGTCATTTATAACTCTGCAGGTTTGTGAATTACAGTGCCCCTGAGCTCGTTTCTTCAACTCGCTTTCTTGTGAGCTGGCCGCAACACCGCAGGATTGCTTCAGGCCCTAGTGTGGTTCCGGCACGGCACGCTGAGCCTTTGGTTAATTCCTCTTCCTGGTGGGAAATGAGAGTTAAATTTGCCCGTCCAGACACCCCCAGCTAGTCTCTCATTGGTTCTCCCTATTCCTGTACATTTTCCGCAGAAATTGCAAACTGGGCCAAACAGGAGGTTAAAGGCACTGACTCTCCAAGTGGGGAGAGTATTAGTAAAGCATCTGGACTTTGCACCCGAGTACCAGGGGACGAAAACTGAGACACATTTGAACACGTTTCCCGATCACACGGTGGATCATACTCTGGGTTCCACATGCATGTTTTAGCTGAAGGAAGAATCCCTTAAACCTGGAGAGTTGAGACCCATGGAATGGGTACCATGCAATATGACTTCAAAGGGTCTGCATTTGCTCACCGAACCTCACCAATCCTATCACTGCTGCGTTTATGCCGCTGTACACACGCTTGATTGTCTTTCGGAGACATATAAATCCGTAGGTTTTAAGATTATTTCTAGTCAGGTATATTCTTAGGCGTTTAATATGGGGTGTTGAGTCCACTTCGTTGAGCAAGGAGTAGCTCTTGTCTATTACATATTTGGCTTATGGAACGGTATCTGTGCTAATTTCAATCTCTGGTTTCATGCAGCACCCCAACTCACCTTTCCCCTTAAGCTAGCGTAAGTTGGTTTTCTACATTTGAGACCCTGTTCTGTTTTGTAATTCAGTTCCTGTGTAGCCAAGTTTACATTCCGTGTAGTAGTGATATCTTATGATGTTTCTTTTTCTGTGTGACTTATTTCACTTACAATCATCGTACCTTAATCCACTCATTATGCTGCTACGGGCCTGATGACATAGATTTCATTGCTGAGTGATATTGCATTGTACGTAAGTACCACAACTTCTTTATCCATTTTTCGCTTTCTGTGATATTGAACTTGTACCGTAAACAAGGTTCTTGTAAACAGAGCCGTCCCAAACTTTGGGGTGGCTGTGTCTTTTTGATTTTAATTTCCCTAAGCTATAGGCCCATAAGTGGAAGTGCCCTAGGCTCTGTTGCTTTGTTTTTTAGATGTTTCAGGAAACAGCATACACTTCTCCAGAGTGGCTGTTGGCAATTTACATCCCGCCCATCAGCATAACAAGGCTCCCAATTCTCCATGTCCTGTCTTGCCTTTCTGGATTTTACACTTTTTTCAGATGGCCCTTTTGACCGGGGGGCAGTGAGACTTCATTGTAGTGCAGATTTCCTTTGCAAGCTTGCTTGGTTGGCCAAAAAGGGCGTATGCGTTTTTTCCTGAATATATTCAGGAAAAAACGCATACGCCCTTTTTGGCCAAGTGCATCATTGTGGACGTTCTGCCTCTTTTCCTATGCTTTACATGCAATTCCCGTCTACCTCCTGAAATCGTTTTCCTGCAATTCTGCCTCGCTTTCAAGTCCTCTTGGCAGCCTTACTTCAATATATTTTTGGACGATAGCTGTCATTTATAACTCTGCAGGTTTGTGAATTACAGTGCCCCTGAGCTCCTTTCTTCAACTCGCTTTCTAGTGAGCTGGCCACAACACCGCAGGATTGCTTCAGGCCCTAGTGTGGTTCCGGCACGGCACGCTGAACCTTTGGTTAATTCCTCTTCCTGGTGGGAAATGAGAGTTAAATTTGCTCGTCCAGACACCTCCAGCTAGTCTCTCATTGGTTCTCCCTATTCCTGTTCATTTTCCGCAGAAATTGCAAACTGGGCCAAACAGGAGTTTAAAGGCACTGACTCTCCAAGTGGGGAGAGTGTTAGTAAAGCGTCTTGAATGTTGCACCCGAGTACCAGGGGACGAAAACTGAGACACATTTGAACACGTTTCCCGATCACATGGTGGATCATACTCTGTGTTCCACATGCATGTTTTAGCTGAAGGAAGAATCCCTTAAACCTGGAGAGTTGAGACCCATGGAATGGGTACCATGCAATATGACTTCAAAGGGTCTGCATTTGCTCACCGAACCTCACCAATCCTATCACTGCTGCGTTTATGCCACCGTACACACGCTTGATTCTCTTTCGGAGACATATAAATCCACAGGTTTTAAGATTCTTACTAGTCAGGTGTATTCTTAGGCGTTTAATATGGGGTGTTGAGTACACTTCGTTTAGCAAGGTGTTGCTCTTGTCTATTACATATTTGGCTTATGGCACGGTATCTTTGCTAATTTCAATCTCTGCTTTCATGCAGCACCCCAACTCACCTTTCCCCTTAAGCAAGCATAAGTTGGTTTTCTACATTTGAGACCCTGTTCTGTTTTGTAATTCAGTTCCTGTGTAGCCAAGTTTACATTCCGTGTTGTACTGATATCTTATGATGTTTCTTTTTCTGTGTGACTTATTTCACTTAGAATCATCGTACCTGAATCCACTCATTATGCTGCGACGGGCCTGATGACATAGATTTCATTGCTGAGTGATATTGCATTGTACGTAAGTACCACAACTTCTTTATCCATTTTTCGCTTTCTGTGATATTGAACTTGTACCGTAAACGAGGTTCTTGTAAACAGAGCCGTCCCAAACTTTGGGGTGGCTGTGTCTTTTTGATTTTAATTTCCCTAAGCTATAGGACCATAAGTGGAAGTGCCCTAGGCTCTGTTGCTTTGTTTTTTAGATGTTTCAGGAAACAGCATACACTTCTCCAGAGTGGCTGTTGGCAATTTACATCCCGCCCATCAGCATAACAAGGCTCCCAGTTCTCCATGGCCTGTCCTGCCTTTCTGGATTTTACACTTTTTTCAGATGGCCCTTTTGACCGGGGGGCAGTGAGACTTCATTGTAGTGCAGATTTCCTTTGCAAGCTTGCTTGGTTGGCCAAAAAGGGCGTATGCGTTTTTTCCTGAATATATTCAGGAAAGAACGCATACGCCCTTTTTGGCCAAGTGCATCATTGTGTACGTTCTGCCTCTTTTCCTATGCTTTACATGCAATTCCCGTCTACCTCCTGAAATCGGTTTCCTGCAATTCTGCCCCGCTTTCAAGTCCTCTTGGCAGCCTTACTTCAATATATTTTTGGACGATAGCTGTCATTTATAACTCTGCAGGTTTGTGAATTACAGTGCCCCTGAGCTCCTTTCTTCAACTCGCTTTCTTGTGAGCTGGCCACAACACCGCAGGATTGCTTCAGGTCCTAGTGTGGTTCCGGCACGGCACGCTGACCTTTGGTTAATTCCTCTTTCTGGTGGGAAATGAGAGTTAAATTTGCCCGTCCAGACACCCCCAGCTAGTCTCTCATTGGTTCTCCCTATTCCTGTACATTTTTCGCAGAAATTGCAAACTGGGCCAAACAGGAGGTTAAAGGCACTGACTCTCCAAGTGGGGAGAGTGTTAGTAAAGCGTCTGGAGTTTGCACCCGAGTACCAGGGGACGAAAACTGAGACACATTTGAACACGTTTCCCGATCACACGGTGGATCATACTCTGGGTTCCACATGCATGTTTTAGCTGAAGGAAGAATCCCTTAAACCTGGAGAGTTGAGACCCATGGAATGGGTACCATGCAATATGACTTCAAAGGGTCTGCATTTGCTCACTGAACCTCACCAATCCTATCACTGCTGCGTTTATGCTGCTGTACACACGCTTGATTGTCTTTTGGAGACATATAAATCCGTAGGTTTTAAGATTATTTCTAGTCAGGTATATTCTTAGGCGTTTAATATGGGGTGTTGAGTCCACTTCGTTGAGCAAGGAGTAGCTCTTGTCTATTACATATTTGGCTTATGGAACGGTATCTGTGCTAATTTCAATCTCTGGTTTCATGCAGCACCCCAACTCACCTTTCCCCTTAAGCTAGCGTAAGTTGGTTTTCTACATTTGAGACCCTGTTCTGTTTTGTAATTCAGTTCCTGGGTAGCCCAGTTTATATTCCGTGTAGTAGTGATATCTTATGATGTTTCTTTTTCTGTGTGACTTATTTCACTTACAATCATCGTACCTTAATCCACTCATTATGCTGCTACGGGCCTGATGACATAGATTTCATTGCTGAGTGATATTGCATTGTACGTAAGTACCACAACTTCTTTATCCATTTTTCGCTTTCTGTGATATTGAACTTGTACCGTAAACAAGGTTCTTGTAAACAGAGCCGTCCCAAACTTTGGGGTGGCTGTGTCTTTTTGATTTTAATTTCCCTAAGCTATAGGACCATAAGTGGAAGTGCCCTAGGCTCTGTTGCTTAGTTTTTTAGATGTTTCAGGAAACACCATACACTTCTCCAGAGTGGCTGTTGGCAATTTACATCCCGCCCATCAGCATAACAAGGCTCCCAATTCTCCATGTCCTGTCTTGCCTTTCTGGATTTTACACTTTTTTCAGATGGCCCTTTTGACCGGGGGGCAGTGAGACTTCATTGTAGTGCAGATTTCCTTTGCAAGCTTGCTTGGTTGGCCAAAAAGGGCGTATGCGTTTTTTCCTGAATATATTCAGGAAAAAACGCATACGCCCTTTTTGGCCAAGTGCATCATTGTGGACGTTCTGCCTCTTTTCCTATGCTTTACATGCAATTCCCGTCTACCTCCTGAAATCGGTTTCCTGCAATTCTGCCCCGCTTTCAAGTCCTCTTGGCAGCCTTACTTCAATATATTTTTGGACGATAGCTGTCATTTATAACTCTGCAGGTTTGTGAATTACAGTGCCCCTGAGCTCCTTTCTTCAACTCGCTTTCTTGTGAGCTGGCTGCAACACCAAAGGATTGCTTCTGGTCCTAGTGTGGATCCGGCACGGCACGCTGAGCCTTTGGTTAATTCCTCTTCCTGGTGGGAAATGAGAGTTAAATTTGCCCGTCCAGACACCTCCAGCTAGTTTCTCATTGGTTCTCCCTATTCCTGAACATTTTCCGCAGAAATTGCAAACTGGGCCATACAGGAGGTTAAAGGCACTGACTCTCCAAGTGGGGAGAGTGTTAGTAAAGCGTCTGGAGTGTTGCACCCGAGTACCAGGGGACGAAAACTGAGACACATTTGAACACGTTTCCCGATCACACGGTGGATCATACTCTGTGTTCCACATGCATGTTTTAGCTGAAGGAAGAATCCCTTAAACCTGGAGAGTTGAGACCCATGGAATGGGTACCATGCAATATGACTTCAAAGGGTCTGCATTTGCTCACCGAACCTCACCAATCCTATCACTGCTGCGTTTATGCCGCTGTACACACGCTTGATTCTCTTTCGGAGACATAAATTCAAAGGTTTTAAGATTCTTACTAGTCAGGTATATTCTTAGGCGTTTAATATGGGGTGTTGAGTCCACTTCGTTGAGCAAGGAGTAGCTCTTGTCTATTACATATTTGGCTTATGGAACAGTATCTGTGCTAATTTCAATCTCTGGTTTTATGCAGCACCCCAACTCACCCTTCCCCTTAAGCAAGCCTAAGTTGGTTTTCTACATTTGACACTCTGTTCTGTTTTGTAATTCAGTTCTTGTGTAGCCAAGTTTACATTCCATGTATTAGTGATATCTTATGATGTTTCTTTTTCTGTGTGACTTATTTCACTTAGAATCATCGTACCTGAATCCATTCATTATGCTGCTACGGGCCTGATGACATAGATTTCATTGCTGACTGATATTGCATTGTACGTAAGTACCACAACTTCTTTATCCATTTTTCGCTTTCTGTGATATTGAACTTGTACCGTAAACGAGGTTCTTGCAAACAGAGCTGTCCCAAACTTTAGGGTGGCTGTGTCTTTTTGATTTTAATTTCCCTAAGCTATAGGACCATAAGTGGAAGTGCCCTAGGCTCTTTTGCTTTGTTTTTAGGATGTTTCAGGAAACACCATACACTTCTCCAGAGTGGCTGCTGGCAATTTACATCCCGCCCATCAGCATAACAAGGCTCCCAGTTCTCCATGGCCTGTCCTGCCTTTCTGGATTTTACACTTTTTTCAGATGGCCCTTTTGACCGTGGGGCAGTGAGACTTCATTGTAGTGCAGATTTCCTTTGCAAGCTTGCTTGGTTGGCCAAAAAGGGCGTATGCGTTTTTTCCTGAATATATTCAGGAAAGAAAGCATACGCCCTTTTTGGCCAAGTGCATCATTGTGGACGTTCTGCCTCTTTTCCTATGCTTTACATGCAATTCCAGTCTACCTCCTGAAATCGGTTTCCTGCAATTCTGCCCGGCTTTCAAGTCCTCTTGGTAGCCTTACTTCAATATATTTTTGGACGATAAGTGTCATTTATAACTCTGCAGGTTTGTGAATTACAGTGCCCCTGAGCTCGTTTCTTCAACTCGCTTTCTTGTGAGCTGGCCGCAGCACCGCAGGATTGCTTCAGGCCCTAGTGTAGTTCCGGCACGGCACACTGAGCCTTTGTTTAATTCCTCTTCCTGGTGGGAAATGAGAGTTAAATTTGCCCGTCCAGACACCCCCAGCTAGTCTCTCTTTCGTTCTCCCTATTCCTGTTCATTTTCCACAGAAATTACAAACTGGGCCAAACAGGAGGTTAAAGGCACTGACTCTCCAAGTGGGGAGAGTGTTAGTAAAGCATCAGGAATGTTGCACCCGAGTACCAGGGACAAAAACGAGACACATTTGAACACGTTTCCCGATCACACGGTGGATCATACTCTGGGTTCCACATGCATGTTTTAGCTGAAGGAAGAATCCCTTAAACCTGGAGAGTTGAGACCCATGGAATGGGTACCATGCAATATGACTTCAAAGGGTCTGCATTTGCTCACGGAACCTCACCAATCCTATCACTGCTGCGTTTATGCCGCTGTACACACGCTTGATTCTCTTTCGGAGACATATAAATCCGTAGGTTTTAAGATTATTTCTAGTCAGGTATATTCTTAGGCGTTTAATATGGGGTGTTGAGTCCACTTCTTTCAGCAAGGAGTAGCTCTTGTCTATTGCATATTTGGCTTATGGAACGGTATCTGTGCTAATTTCAATCACTGGTTTCATGCAGCACCCCAACTCACCTTTCCCCTTAAGCTAGCATAAGTTGGTTTTCTACATTTGAGACCCTGTTCTGTTTTGTAATTCAGTTCCTGTGTAGCCAAGTTTACATTCCGTGTAGTAGTGATATCTTATGATGTTTCTTTTTCTGTGTGACTTATTTCACTTAGACTCATCAAACCTGCATCCACTCATTATGCTGCTACGGGCCTGATGACATAGATTTCATTGCTGAGTGATATTGCATTGTACGTAAGTACCACAACTTCTTTATCCATTTTTTGCTTTCTGTGATATTGAACTTGTACCGTAAACGAGGTTCTTGTAAACAGAACCGTCCCAAACTTTGGGGTGGCTGTGTCTTTTTGATTTTAATTTCCCTAAACTATAGGACCATAAGTGGAAGTGCCCTAGGCTCTGTTGCTTTGTTTTTTAGATGTTTCAGGAAACACCATACACTTCTCCAGAGTGGCTGTTGGCAATTTACATCACGCCCACCAGCATAACAAGGCTCCCAGTTCTCCATGGCCTGTCCTGCCTTTCTGGATTTTACACATATTTCAGATGGCCCTTTTGACTGGGGGGCAGTGAGACTTCATTGTAGTGCAGATTTCCTTTGCAAGCTTGCTTGGTTGGCCAAAAAGGGCGTATGCGTTTTTTCCTGAATATATTCAGGAAAAAACGCATACGCACTTTTTGGCCAAGTGCATCATTGTGGACGTTCTGCCACTTTTCCTATGCTTTACATGCAATTCCTGTCTACCTCCTGAAATCGGTTTCCTGCAATTCTGCCCCGCTTTCAAGTCCTCTTGGCAGCCTTACTTCAATATATTTTTGGACGATAGCTGTCATTTATAACTCTGCAGGTTTGTGAATTACAGTGCCCCTGAGCTCCTTTCTTCAACTCGCTTTCTTGTGAGCTGGCCGCAACACCGTAGGATTGCTTCAGGCCCTAGTGTGGTACCGGCACGGCATGCTGAGCCTTTGGTTAATTCCTCTTTCTGGTCGGAAATGAGAGTTAAATTTGCCCGTCCAGACACCTCCAGCTAGTTTCTCATTGGTTCTCCCTATTCCTGTACATTTTCCGCAGAAATTGCAAACTGGGCCATACAGGAGGTTAAAGGCACTGACTCTCCAAGTGGGGAGAGTGTTAGTAAAGCGTCTGGAATGTTGCACCCGAGTACCAGGGGACGAAAACTGAGACACATTTGAACACGTTTCCCGATCACACGGTGGATCATACTCTGTGTTCCACATGCATGTTTTAGCTGAAGGAAGAATCCCTTAGACATAGAGAGTTGAGACCGATGTAATGGGTACCATGCAATATGACTTCAAAGGGTCTGCATTTGCTCACCGAACCTCACCAATCCTATCACTGCTGCGTTTATGCCGCTGTACACACGCTTGATTCTCTTTCGGAGACATATAAATCCGTAGGTTTTAAGATTATTTCTAGTCAGGTATATTCTTAGGCGTTTAATATGGGGTGTTGAGTCCACTTCGTTCAGCAAGGAGTAGCTCTTGTCTATTGCATATTTGGCTTATGGAACGGTATCTGTGCTAATTTCAATCTCTGGTTTCATGCAGCACCCCAACTCACCTTTCCCCTTAAGCAAGCATAAGTTGGTTTTCTACATTTGAGACCCTGTTCTGTTTTGTAATTCAGTTCCTGTGTAGCCAAGTTTACATTCCGTGTATTGGTGATATCTTATGATGTTTCTTTTTCTGTGTGACTTATTTCACTTAGAATCATCGTACCTGAATCCACTCATTATGCTGCTACGGGCCTGATGACATAGATTTCATTGCTGAGTGATATTGCATTGTACGTAAGTACCACAAATTCTTTATCCATTTTTCGCTTTCTGTGATATTGAACTTGTACCATAAACGAGGTTCTTGTAAACAGAGCCATCCCAAACTTGGGGTGACTGTGTCTTTTTGATTTTAATTTCCCTAAGCTATAGGACCATAAGTGGAAGTGCCCTAGGCTCTGTTGCTTTGTTTTTTAGATGTTTCAGGAAACACCATACACTTCTCCAGAGTGGCTGTTGGCAATTTACATCCCGCCCATCAGCATAACAAGGCTCCCAGTTCTCCATGGCCTTTCCTGCCTTTCTGGATTTTACACATTTTTCAGATGGCCCTTTTGACTGGGCGGCAGTGAGACTTCATTGTAGTGCAGATTTCCTTTGCAAGCTTGCTTGGTTGGCCAAAAAGGGCGTATGCGTTTTTTCCTGAATATATTCAGGAAAAAACGCATACGCCCTTTTTGGCCAAGTGCATCATTGTGGACGTTCTGCCTCTTTTCCTATGCTTTACATGCAATTCCAGTCTACCTCCTGAAATCGGTTTCGTGCAATTCTGCACCACTTTCAAGTCCTCTTGGCAGCCTTACTTCAATATATTTTTGGACGATAGCTGTCATTTATAACTCTGCAGGTTTGTGAATTACAGTGCCCCTGATCTCCTTTCTTCAACTCGCTTTTTTGTGAGCTGGCCGCAACACCGCTGGATTGCTTCAGGCCCTAGTGTGGATCTGGCATGGCACGCTGAGCCTTTGGTTAATTCCTCTTCCTGGTGGGAAATGAGAGTTAAATTTGCCCGTCCAGACACCTCCAGCTAGTTTATCATTGGTTCTCCCTATTCCTGTACATTTTCCGCAGAAATTGCAAACTGGGCCATACAGGAGGTTAAAGGCACTGACTCTCCAAGTGGAGAGAGTGTTAGTAAAGCGTCTGGGGTGTTGCACCCGAGTACCAGGGGACGAAAACTGAGACACATTTGAAGACGTTTCCTGATCACACGGTGGATCATACTCTGTGTTCCACATGCATGTTTTAGCTGAAGGAAGAATCCCTTAAACCTGGAGAGTTGAGACCCATGGAATGGGTACCATGCAATATGACTTCAAAGGGTCTGCATTTGCTCACCGAACCTCACCAATCCTATCACTGCTGCGTTTATGCCGCCGTACACACGCTTGATTCTCTTTCGGAGACATATAAATCCACAGGTTTTAAGATTCTTACTAGTCAGGTGTATTGTTAGGCGTTTAATATGGGGTGTTGAGTCCACTTCGTTGAGCAAGGAGTAGCTCTTGTCTATTACATATTTGGCTTATGGAACGGTATCTGTGCTAATTTCAATCTCTTGTTGTATGCAGCACCCCAACTCACCTTTCCCCTTAAGCAAGCATAAGTTGGTTTTCTACATTTGACACCCTGTTCTGTTTTGTAATTCAGTTCCTTTGTAGCCAAGTTTACATTCCGTGTAATAGTGATATCTTATGATGTTTCTTTTTCTGTGTGACTTATTTCACTTAGAATCATTGTACCTAAATCCACTCATTATGCTGCTACGGGCCTGATGACATAGATTTCATTGCTGAGTGATATTGCATTGTACGTAAGTACCACAACTTCTTTATACATTTTTCGCTTTCTGTGATATTGAACTTGTACCGTAAACGAGGTTCTTGTAAACAGAGCCATCCGAAACTTTGGGGTGGCTGTGTCTTTTTGATTTTAATTTCCCTAAGCTATAGGACCATAAGTGGAAGTGCCCTAGGCTCTGTTGCTTTGTTTTTTGGATGTTTCAGGAAACACTATACACTTCTCCAGAGTGGCTGCTGGCAATTTACATCCCGCCTATCAGCATAAAAAGGCTCCCAGTTCTCCATGGCCTGTCCTGCCTTTCTGGATTTTACACTTTTTTCAGATGGCCCTTTTGACCGGGGGGCTGTGAGACTTCATTGTAGTGCAGATTTCCTTTGCAAGCTTTCTTGGTTGGCCAAAAAGGGCGTATGCGTTTTTTCCTGAATATATTCAGGAAAAAACGCATACGCCCTTTTTGGCCAAGTGCATCATTGTGGACGTTCTGCCTCTTTTCCTATGCTTTACATGCAATTCCTGTCTGCCTCCTGAAATCGGTTTCCTGCAATTCTGCTCCGCTTTCAACTCCTCTTGGCTGCCTTACTTCAATATATTTTTGGAAGATAGCTGTCATTTATAACTCTGCAGGTTTGTGAATTACAGTGCCCCTGAGCTCCTTTCTTCAACTCGCTTTCTTGTGAGCTGGCTGCAACACCAAAGGATTGCTTCTGGTCCTAGTGTGGATCCGGCACGGCACGCTGAGCCTTTGGTTAATTCCTCTTCCTGGTGGGAAATGAGAGTTACATTTGCCCGTCCAGACACCTCCAGCTAGCTTATCATTTGTTCTCCCTATTCCTGAACATTTTCCACAGAAATTGCAAACTGGGCCATACAGGAGGTTAAAGGCACTGACTCTCCAAGTGGAGAGAGTGTTAGTAAAGCGTCTGGAGTGTTGCACCGAGTACCAGGGGACGAAAACTGAGACACATTTGAAGACGTTTCCTGATCACACGGTGGATCATACTCTGTGTTCCACATGCATGTTTTAGCTGAAGGAAGAATCCCTTAAACTTGGAGAGTTGAGACCATGGAATGGGTACCATGCAATATGACTTCAAAGGGTCTGCATTTGCTCACCGAACCTCACCAATCCTATCACTGCTGCGTTTATGCTGCTGTACACACGCTTGATTCTCTTTCGGAGACATATAAATCCGTAGGTTTTAATATTCTTACTAGTCAGGTATATTCTTAGGCATTTAATATGGGGTGTTGAGTCCACTTCGGTGAGCAAGGAGTAGCTCTTGTCTATTACATATTTGGCTTATGGAACGGTATCTGTGCTAATTTCAATCTCTGGTTTCATGCAGCACCCCAACTCACCTTTCCCCTCAAGCAAGCATAAGTTGGTTTTCTACATTTGAGACCCTGTTCTGTTTTGTAATTCAGTTCTTGTGTAGCCAAGTTTACCTTCCGTGTAGTAGTGATATCTTATGGTGTTTCTTTTTCTGTGTGACTTATTTCACTTAGAATCATCATACCTGAATCCACTCATTATGCTGCTACGGGCCTGATGACATAGATTTCATTGCTGAGTGATATTGCATTGTACGTAAGTACCACAACTTCTGTATCCATTTTTCGCTTTCTGTGATATTGAACTTGTACCGTAAACGAGGTTCTTGTAAACAGAGCCGTCCCAAAGTTTGGGGAGGCTGTGTCTTTTTGATTTTAATTTCCCTAAGCTATAGGACCATAAGTGGAAGTGCCCTAGGCTCTGTTGCCTTGTTTTTTAGATGTTTCAGGAAACACCATACACTTCTCCAGAGTGGCTGTTGGCAATTTACATCCCGCCCATCAGCATAACAAGGCTCCCAGTTCTCCATGCCCTGTCCTGCCTTTCTGGATATTACACGTTTTTCAGATGGCCCTTTTGACCGGGGGGCAGTGAGACTTCATTGTAGTGTAGATTTCCTTTGCAAGCCTGCTTGGTTGGCCAAAAAGTGCGTATGCGTTTTTTCCTGAATATATTCAGGAAAGAATACATACGCCCTTATTGGCCAAGTGCATCATTGTGGACGTTCTGCCTCTTTTCCTATGCTTTACATGCAATTCCCGTCTACCTCCTGAATTCGGTTTCCTGCAATTCTGCCCCGCTTTCAAGTCCTCTTGGCAGCCTTACTTCAATATATTTTTGGACGATAGCTGTCATTTATAACTCTGCAGGTTTGTGAATTACAGTGCCCCTGATCTCCTTTCTTCAACTCGCTTTCTTGTGAGCTGGCCGCAACACCACAGGATTGCTTCAGGCCCTAGTGTGGTTCCGGCACGGCATGCTGAGCCTTTGGTTAATTCCTCTTTCTGGTGGGAAATGAGAGTTAAATTTGCCCGTCCAGACACCTCCAGCTAGTTTCTCATTGTTTCTCCCTATTCCTGTACATTTTCCGCAGAAATTGCAAACTGGGCCATACAGGAGGTTAAAGGCACTGACTCTCCAAGTGGGGAGAGTGTTAGTAAAGCGTGTGGAGTGTTGCACCCGAGTACCAGGGGACGAAAACTGAGACACATTTGAACACGTTTCCTGATCACACGGTGGATCATACTTTGTGTTCCACATGCATGTTTTAGCTGAAGGAAGAATCCCTTAAACCTGGAGAGTTGAGACCCATGGAATGGGTACCATGCAATATGACTTCAAAGGGTCTGCATTTGCTCACCGAACCTCACCAATACTATCACTGCTGCGTTTATGCCACTGTACACACGCTTGATTCTCTTTCGGAGACATATAAATCCATAGGTTTTAAGATTCTTACTAGTCAGGTATATTGTTAGGCGTTTAATATGGGGTGTTGAGTCCACTTCGTTGAGCAAGGAGTAGCTCTTGTCTATTACATATTTGGCTTATGGAACGGTATCTGTGCTAATTTCAATCTCTTGTTGTATGCAGCACCCCAACTCACCTTTCCCCTTAAGCAAGCATAAGTTGGTTTTCTACATTTGACACCCTGTTCTGTTTTGTAATTCAGTTCCTTTGTAGCCAAGTTTACATTCCGTGTAATAGTGATATCTTATGATGTTTCTTTTTCTGTGTGACTTATTTCACTTAGAATCATTGTACCTGAATCCACTCATTATGCTGCTACGGGCCTGATGACATAGATTTCATTGCTGAGTGATATTGCATTGTACGTAAGTACCACAACTTCTTTATACATTTTTCACTTTCTGTGATATTGAACATGCAGCGTAAACGAGGTTCTTGTAAACAGAGCCATCCCAAACTTTGGGGTGGCTGTGTCTTTTTGATTTTAATTTCCCTAAGCTATAGGACCATAAGTGGAAGTGCCCTAGGCTCTGTTGCTTTGTTTTTTGGATGTTTCAGGAAACACTATACACTTCTCCAGAGTGGCTGCTGGCAATTTACATCCCGCCCATCAGCATAAAAAGGCTCCCAGTTCTCCATGGCCTGTCCTGCCTTTCTGGATTTTACACTTTTTTCAGATGGCCCTTTTGACTGGGGGGCTGTGAGACTTCATTATAGTGCAGATTTCCTTTGCAAGCTTTCTTGGTTGGCCAAAAAGGGCGTATGCGTTTTTTCCTGAATATATTCAGGAAAAAACGCATACGCCATTTTTGGCCAAGTGCATCATTGTGGACGTTCTGCCTCTTTTCCTATGCTTTACATGCAATTCCTGTCTGCCTCCTGAAATCGGTTTCCTGCAATTCTGCTCCGCTTTCAACTCCTCTTGGCTGCCTTACTTCAATATATTTTTGGAAGATAGCTGTCATTTATAACTCTGCAGGTTTGTGAATTACAGTGCCCCTGAGCTCCTTTCTTCAACTCGCTTTCTTGTGAGCTGGCTGCAACACCAAAGGATTGCTTCTGGTCCTAGTGTGGATCCGGCACGGCACGCTGAGCCTTTGGTTAATTCCTCTTCCTGGTGGGAAATGAGAGTTAAATTTGCCCGTCCAGACACCTCCAGCTAGTTTCTCATTGGTTCTCCCTATTCCTGAACATTTTCCGCAGAAATTGCAAACTGGGCCATACAGGAGGTTAAAGGCACTGACTCTCCAAGTGGGGAGAGTGTTAGTAAAGCGTGTGGAGTGTTGCACCCGAGTACCAGGGGACGAAAACTGAGACACATTTGAACACGTTTCCCGATCACACGGTGGATCATACTCTGTGTTCCACATGCATGTTTTAGCTGAAGGAAGAATCCCTTAAACCTGGAGAGTTGAGACCCATGGAATGGGTACCATGCAATATGACTTCAAAGGGTCTGCATTTGCTCACCGAACCTCACCAATCCTATCACTGCTGCGTTTATGCCGCTGTACACACGCTTGATTCTCTTTCGGAGACATATAAATCCATAGGTTTTAAGATTCTTACTAGTCAGGTATATTCTTAGGCGTTTAATATGGGGTGTTGAGTCCACTTCGTTGAGTAAGGAGTAGCTCTTGTCTATTATATATTTGGCTTATGGAACGGTATCTGTGCTAATTTCAATCTCTGGTTTTATGCAGCACCCCAACTCACCTTTCCCCTTAAGCAAGCATAAGTTGGTTTTCTACATTTGAGACCCTGTTTTGCTTTGTAATTCAGTTCCTGTGTAGCCAAGTTTACATTCCATGTATTAGTGATACCTTATGATGTTTCTTTTTCTGTGTGACTTATTTCACTTAGAATCATCGTACCTGAATCCAGTCATTATGCTGCTACAGGCCTGATGACATAGATTTCATTGCTGAGTGATATTGCATTGTACGTAAGTACCACAACTTCTTTATCCATTTTTCACTTTCTGTGATATTGAACTTGTACCGTAAACGAGGTTCTTGTAAACAGAGCCGTCCCAAACTTGGGGTGGCTGTGTCTTTTTGATTTTAATTTCCCTAAGCTATAGGACCATAAGTGGAAGTGCCCTAGGCTCTGTTGCTTTGTTTTTTGGATGTTTCAGGAAACACCATACACTTCTCCAGAGTGGCTGCTGGCAATTTACATCCCGCCCATCAGCATAACAAGGCTCCCAGTTCTCCATGGCCTGTCCTGCCTTTCTGGATTTTACACTTTTTTCAGATGGCCCTTTTGACCGTGGGGGCAGTGAGACTTCATTGTAGTGCAGATTTCCTTTGCAAGCTTGCTTGGTTGGCCAAAAAGGGCGTATGCGTTTTTTCCTGAATATATTCAGGAAAGAACGCATACGCCCTTTTTGGCCAAGTGCATCATTGTGGACGTTCTGCCTCTTTTCCTATGCTTTACATGCAATTCCAGTCTACCTCCTGAAATCGGTTTCCTGCAATTCTGCCCCGCTTTCAAGTCCTCTTGGCAGCCTTACTTCAATATATTTTTGGACGATAAGTGTCATTTATAACTCTGTAGGGTTGTGAATACAGTGTCCCTGAGCTCCTTTCTTCAACTCACTTTTTTGTGAGCTGGCCGCAACACCGCAGGATTGCTTCAGTCCCTAGTGGGGTTCCGGCATGGCACGCTGAGCCTTTGGTTAATTCCTCTTCCTGGTGGGAAATGAGAGTTAAATTTTCCCTTCCAGACACCTCCAGCTAGTCTCTCCTTGGTTCTCCATCTTCCTGTTCATCTTCCACAGAAACTTCAAACTGGGCCAAACAGGAGGTTAAAGGCACTGACTCTCCAAGTGGGGAGAGTGTTAGTAAAGCGTCTGGAATGTTGTACCCGAGTACCAGGGGACGAAAACTGAGACACATTTGAACACGTTTCCCGATCACACCGTGGATCATACTCTGGGTTCCACATGCATGATTTAGCTGAATGAAGAATCCCTTAAACCTGGAGAGTTGAGACCATGGAATGGGTACCATGCAATATGACTTCAAAGGGTCTGCATTTGCTCACCGAACCTCACCAATCCTATCACTGCTGCATTTATGCCGCTGTACACACGCTTGATTCTCTTTCGGAGACATATAAATCCATAGGTTTTAAGATTCTTACTAGTCAGGTATATTCTTAGGCGTTTAATATGGGGTGTTGAGTCCACTTCGTTGAGTAAGGAGTAGCTCTTGTCTATTATATATTTGGCTTATGGAACGGTATCTGTGCTAATTTCAATCTCTGGTTTTATGCAGCACCCCAACTCACCTTTCCCCTTAAGCAAGCATAAGTTGGTTTTCTACATTTGAGACCCTGTTTTGCTTTGTAATTCAGTTCCTGTGTAGCCAAGTTTACATTCCATGTATTAGTGATACCTTATGATGTTTCTTTTTCTGTGTGACTTATTTCACTTAGAATCATCGTACCTGAATCCAGTCATTATGCTGCTACAGGCCTGATGACATAGATTTCATTGCTGAGTGATATTGCATTGTACGTAAGTACCACAACTTCTTTATCCATTTTTCACTTTCTGTGATATTGAACTTGTACCGTAAACGAGGTTCTTGTAAACAGAGCCGTCCCAAACTTGGGGTGGCTGTGTCTTTTTGATTTTAATTTCCCTAAGCTATAGGACCATAAGTGGAAGTGCCCTAGGCTCTGTTGCTTTGTTTTTTGGATGTTTCAGGAAACACCATACACTTCTCCAGAGTGGCTGCTGGCAATTTACATCCCGCCCATCAGCATAACAAGGCTCCCAGTTCTCCATGGCCTGTCCTGCCTTTCTGGATTTTACACTTTTTTCAGATGGCCCTTTTGACCGTGGGGGCAGTGAGACTTCATTGTAGTGCAGATTTCCTTTGCAAGCTTGCTTGGTTGGCCAAAAAGGGCGTATGCGTTTTTTCCTGAATATATTCAGGAAAGAACGCATACGCCCTTTTTGGCCAAGTGCATCATTGTGGACGTTCTGCCTCTTTTCCTATGCTTTACATGCAATTCCAGTCTACCTCCTGAAATCGGTTTCCTGCAATTCTGCCCGCTTTCAAGTCCTCTTGGCAGCCTTACTTCAATATATTTTTGGACGATAAGTGTCATTTATAACTCTGTAGGGTTGTGAATTACAGTGTCCCTGAGCTCCTTTCTTCAACTCACTTTTTTGTGAGCTGGCCGCAACACCGCAGGATTGCTTCAGTCCCTAGTGTGGTTCCGGCATGGCACGCTGAGCCTTTGGTTAATTCCTCTTCCTGGTGGGAAATGAGAGTTAAATTTTCCCTTCCAGACACCTCCAGCTAGTCTCTCCTTGGTTCTCCATCTTCCTGTTCATCTTCCACAGAAACTGCAAACTGGGCCAAACAGGAGGTTAAAGGCACTGACTCTCCAAGTGGGGAGAGTGTTAGTAAAGCGTCTGGAATGTTGTACCCGAGTACCAGGGGACGAAAACTGAGACACATTTGAACACGTTTCCCGATCACACCGTGGATCATACTCTGGGTTCCACATGCATGTTTTAGCTGAATGAAGAATCCCTTAAACCTGGAGAGTTGAGACCATGGAATGGGTACCATGCAATATGACTTCAAAGGGTCTGCATTTGCTCACCGAACCTCACCAATCCTATCACTGCTGCATTTATGCCGCTGTACACATGCTTGATTCTCTTTCAGAGACATATAAATCCATAGGTTTTAAGATTCTTACTAGTCAGGTATATTCTTAGGCTTTTAATATGGGATGTTGAGTCCACTTCGTTGAGCAAGGAGTAGCTCTTGTCTATTACATATTTGTCTTATGGAACGGTATCTGCTAATTTCAATTTCTGGTTTTATGCAGCACCCCAACTCACCTTTCCCCTTAAGCAATCATAAGTTGGTTTTCTACATTTGAGACGCTGTTCTGTTTTGTAATTCAGTTCCTGTGTAGCCAAGTTTACATTCCGTGTAGTAGTGATATCTTATGATGTTTCTCTTTCTGTGTGACTTATTTCACATAGAATCATCGTACCTGAATCCACTCATTATGCTGCTACGGGCCTGATGACATAGATTTCATTGCTGAGTGATATTGCATTGTACGTAAGTACCACAACTTCTTTATCCATTTTTCGCTTTTTGCGATATTGAACGTGTACCGTAAACGAGGTTCTTGTCAACAGAGCCGTCCCAAACTTTGGGGTGGCTGTGTCTTTTTGATTTTAATTTCCCTAAGCTATAGGACCATAAGTGGAAGTGCCCTAGGCTCTGTTGCTTTGTTTTTTGGATGTTTCAGGAAACACCATACACTTCTCCAGATTGGCTGTTGGCAATTTACATCCCGCCCATCAGCATAACAAGGCTCCCAATTCTCCATGTCCTGTCTTGCCTTTCTGGATTTTACACTTTTTTCAGATGGCCCTTTTGACCGGGGGGCAGTGAGACTTCATTGTAGTGCAGATTTCCTTTGCAAGCTTGCTTGGTTGGCCAAAAAGGGCGTATGCGTTTTTTCCTGAATATATTCAGGAAAAAATGCATACGCCCTTTTTGGCCAAGTGCATCATTGTGGACGTTCTGCCTCTTTTCCTATGCTTTACATGCAATTCCAGTGTACCTCCTGAAATCGATTTCCTGCAATTCTGCCCCGCTTTCAAGTCCTCTTGGCAGCCTTACTTCAATATATTTTTGGACGATAGCTGTCATTTATAACTCTGCAGGTTTGTGAATTACAGTGCCCCTGAGCTCGTTTCTTCAACTCGCTTTCTTGTGAGCTGGCCCCAACACCGCAGGATTGCTTCAAGCCCTAGTGTAGTTCCGGCACGGCACGCTGAGCCTTTGGTTAATTCCTCTTCCTGGTGGGAAATGAGAGTTAAATTTGCCCGTCCAGACACCTCCAGCTAGTCTCTCTTTCGTTCTCCCTATTCCTGTTCATTTTCCACAGAAATTACAAACTGGGACAAACAGGAGGTTAAAGGCACTGACTCTCCAAGTGGGGAGAGTGTTAGTAAAGCATCTGGAATGTTGCACCCGAGTACCAGGGAGGAAAACGAGACACATTTGAACACGTTTCCCGATCACACGGTGGATCATACTCTGGGTTCCACATGCATGTTTTAGCTGAAGGAAGAATCCCTTAAACCTGGAGAGTTGAGACCCATGGAATGGGTACCATGCAATATGACTTCAAAGGGTCTGCATTTGCTCACCGAACCTCACCAATCCTATCACTGCTGCGTTTATGCCGCTGTACACACGCTTGATTCTCTTTCGGAGACATATAAATCCGTAGGTTTTAAGATTATTTCTAGTCAGGTATATCCTTAGGCGTTTAATATGGGGTGTTGAGTCCACTTCGTTCAGCAAGGAATAGCTCTTGTCTATTGCATATTTGGCTTATGGAACGGTATCTGTGCTAATTTCAATCTCTGGTTTCATGCAGCACCCCAACTCACCTTTCCCCTTAAGCAAGCATAAGTTGGTTTTCTACATTTGAGACCCTGTTCTGTTTTGTAATTCAGTTCCTGTGTAGCCAAGTTTACATTCCGTGTAGTAGTGATATCTTATGATGTTTCTTTTTCTGTGTGACT
Source organism: Leucopleurus acutus (assembly GCF_964270905.1). Classification (NCBI taxonomy): domain Eukaryota; kingdom Metazoa; phylum Chordata; class Mammalia; order Artiodactyla; family Delphinidae; genus Leucopleurus; species Leucopleurus acutus. The sequence goes on along the minus strand of NW_028138823.1, from coordinate 42,592 downwards.
TATTTCACTTAGACTCATCAAACCTGCATCCACTCATTATGCTGCTACGGGCCTGATGACATAGATTTCATTGCTGAGTGATATTGCATTGTACGTAAGTACCACAACTTCTTTATCCATTTTTTGCTTTCTGTGATATTGAACTTGTACCGTAAACGAGGTTCTTGTAAACAGAGCCGTCCCAAACTTTGGGGTGGCTGTGTCTTTTTGATTTTAATTTCCCTAAACTATAGGACCATAAGTGTAAGTGCCCTAGGCTCTGTTGCTTTGTTTTTTAGATGTTTCAGGAAACACCATACACTTCTCCAGAGTGGCTGTTGGCAATTTACATCACGCCCATCAGCATAACAAGGCTCCCAGTTCTCCATGGCCTGTCCTGCCTTTCTGGATTTTACACATATTTCAGATGGCCCTTTTGACCGGGGGGCAGTGAGACTTCATTGTAGTGCAGATTTCCTTTGCAAGCTTGCTTGGTTGGCCAAAAAGGGCGTATGCGTTTTTTCCTGAATATATTCAGGAAAAAACGCATACGCCCTTTTTGGCCAAGTGCATCATTGTGGACGTTCTGCCTCTTTTCCTATGCTTTACATGCAATTCCTGTCTACCTCCTGAAATCGGTTTCCTGCAATTCTGCCCCGCTTTCAAGTCCTCTTGGCAGCCTTACTTCAATATATTTTTGGACGATAGCTGTCATTTATAACTCTGCAGGTTTGTGAATTACAGTGCCCCTGAGCTCCTTTCTTCAACTCGCTTTCTTGTGAGCTGGCCGCAACACCGTAGGATTGCTTCAGGCCCTAGTGTGGTTCCGGCACGGCATGCTGAGCCTTTGGTTAATTCCTCTTTCTGGTGGGAAATGAGAGTTAAATTTGCCCGTCCAGACACCTCCAGCTAGTTTCTCATTGGTTCTCCCTATTCCTGTACATTTTCCGCAGAAATTGCAAACTGGGCCATACAGGAGGTTAAAGGCACTGACTCTCCAAGTGGGCAGAGTGTTAGTAAGCGTCTGGAATGTTGCACCCGAGTACCAGGGGACGAAAACTGAGACACATTTGAACACGTTTCCCGATCACACGGTGGATCATACTGTGTGTTCCACATGCATGTTTTAGCTGAAGGAAGAATCCCTTAAACCTGGAGAGTTGAGACCCATGGAATGGGTACCATGCAATATGACTTCAAAGGGTCTGCATTTGCTCACCGAACCTCACCAATCCTATCACTGCTGCGTTTATGCCGCTGTACACACGCTTGATTCTCTTTCGGAGACATATAAATCCGTAGGTTTTAAGATTATTTCTAGTCAGGTATATTCTTAGGCGTTTAATATGGGGTGTTGAGTCCACTTCGTTCAGCAAGGAGTAGCTCTTGTCTATTACATATTTGGCTTATGGAACGGTATCTGTGCTAATTTCAATCTCTGGTTTCATGCAGCACCCCAACTCACCTTTCCCCTTAAGCAAGCATAAGTTGGTTTTCTACATTTGAGACACTGTTCTGTTTTGTAATTCAGTTCCTATGTAGCCAAGTTTACATTCCGTGTATTGGTGATATCTTATGATGTTTCTTTTTCTGTGTGACTTATTTCACTTAGAATCATCGTACCTGAATCCACTCATTATGCTGCTACGGGCCTGATGACATAGATTTCATTGCTGAGTGATATTGCATTGTACGTAAGTACCACAAATTCTTTATCCATTTTTCGCTTTCTGTGATATTGAACTTGTACCGTAAACGAGGTTCTTGTAAACAGAGCTGTCCCAAACTTTGGGGTGACCGTGTCTTTTTGATTTTAATTTCCCTAAGCTATAGGACCATAAGTGGAAGTGCCCTAGGCTCTGTTGCTTTGTTTTTTAGATGTTTCAGGAAACACCATACACTTCTCCAGAGTGGCTGTTGGCAATTTACATCACGCCCACCAGCATAACAAGGCTCCCAGTTCTCCATGGCCTGTCCTGCCTTTCTGGATTTTACACATATTTCAGATGGCCCTTTTGACCGGGGGGCAGTGAGACTTCATTGTAGTGCAGATTTCCTTTGCAAGCTTGCTTGGTTGGCCAAAAAGGGCGTATGCGTTTTTTCCTGAATATATTCAGGAAAAAACGCATACGTCCTTTTTGGCCAAGTGCATCATTGTGGACGTTCTGCCTCTTTTCCTATGCTTTACATGCAATTCCCGTCTACCTCCTGTTATCGGTTTCCTGCAATTCTGCCCCGCTTTCAAGTCCTCTTGGCAGCCTTACTTCAATATATTTTTGGACGATAGCTGTCATTTATAACTCTGCAGGTTTGTGAATTACAGTGCCCCTGAGCTCCTTTCTTCAACTCGCTTTCTTGTGAGCTGGCCGCAACACCACAGGATTGCTTCACGCCCTAGTGTGGTTCCGGCACGGCACGCTGAGCCTTTGGTTAATTCCTCTTCCTGGTGGGAAATGAGAGTTAAATTTGCCCGTCCAGACACCTCCAGCTAGTCTCTCATTGGTTCTCCCTATTCCTGTATATTTTCCGCAGAAATTGCAAACTGGGCCAAACAGGAGTTTAAAGGCACTGACTCTCCAAGTGGGGAGAGTGTTAGTAAAGCGTCTTGAATGTTGCACCCGAGTACCAGGGGACGAAAACTGAGACACATTTGAACACGTTTCCTGATCACACGGTGGATCATACTCTGTGTTCCACATGCATGTTTTAGCTGAAGGAAGAATCCCTTAAACTTGGAGAGTTGAGACCCATGGAATGGGTACCATGCAATATGACTTCAAAGGGTCTGCATTTGCTCACCGAACCTCACCAATCCTATCACTGCTGCGTTTATGCCGCTGTACACACGCTTGATTCACTTTTGGAGACATATAAATCCGTAGGTTTTAAAATTATTTCTAGTCAGGTATATTCTTAGGCGTTTAATATGGGGTGTTGAGTCCACTTCGTTCAGCAAGGAGTAGCTCTTGTCTATTGCATATTTGGCTTATGGAACGGTATCTGTGCTAATTTCAATCTCTGGTTTCATGCAGCACCCCAACTCACCTTTCCCCTTAAGCAAGCATAAGTTGGTTTTCTACATTTGAGACCCTGTTCTGTTTTGTAATTCAGTTCCTGTGTAGCCAAGTTTACATTCCGTGTAGTAGTGATACCTTATGATGTTTCTTTTTCTGTGTGACTTATTTCACTTAGAATCATCGTACCTGCATCCACTCATTATGCTGCTACGGGCCTGATGACATAGATTTCATTGCTGACTGATATTGCATTGTACGTAAGTACCACAACTTCTTTATCCATTTTTCGCTTTCTGTGATATTGAACTTGTACCATAAACGAGGTTCTTGTAAACAGAGCCGTCCCAAACATTGGGGTGGCTGTGTGTTTTTGATTTTAATTTCCCTAAGCTATAGGACCATAAGTGGAAGTGCCCTAGGCTCTGTTGCTTTGTTTTTTAGATGTTTCAGGAAACACCATACACTTCTCCAGAGTGGCTTTTGGCAATTTACATCCCTCCCATCAGCATAACAAGGCTCCCAGTTCTCCATGGCCTGTCCTGCCTTTCTGGATTTTACACATTTTTCAGATGGCCCTTTTGACTGGGCTGCAGTGAGACTTCATTGTAGTGTAGATTTCCTTTGCAAGCCTGCTTGGTTGGCCAAAAAGGGCGTATGCGTTTTTTCCTGAATATATTCAGGAAAGAACACATACGCCCTTTTTGGCCAAGTGCATCATTGTGGACGTTCTGCCTCTTTTCCTATGCTTTACATGCAATTCCCGTCTACCTCCTGAAATCGGTTTCCTGCAATTCTGCCCCGCTTTCAAGTCCTCTTGGCAGCCTTACTTCAATATATTTTTGGACGATAGCTGTCATTTATAACTCTGCATGTTTGTGAATTACAGTGCCCCTGAGCTCCTTTCTTCAACTCGCTTTCTTGTGAGCTGGCCGCAACACCGCAGGATTGCTTCAGGCCCTAGTGTGGTTCTGGCACGGCATGCTGAGCCTTTGGTTAATTCCTCTTTCTGGTGGGAAATGAGAGTTAAATTTGCCCGTCCAGACACCTCCAGCTAGTTTCTCATTGGTTCTCCCTATTCCTGTACATTTTCCGCAGAAATTGCAAACTGGGCCATACAGGAGGTTAAAGGCACTGACTCTCCAAGTGGGGAGAGTGTTAGTAAAGCGTCTGGAGTGTTGCACCCGAGTACCAGGGGACGAAAACTGAGACACATTTGAACACGTTTCCTGATCACACGGTGGATCATACTCTGTGTTCCACATGCATGTTTCAGCTGAAGGAAGAATCCCTTAAACCTGGAGAGTTGAGACCCATGGAATGGGTACCATGCAGTATGACTTCAAAGGGTCTGCATTTGCTCACCGAACCTCACCAATCCTATCACTGCTGCGTTTATGCCGCCATACACACGCTTGATTCTCTTTCGGAGACATATAAATCCATAGGTTTTAAGATTATTTCTAGTCAGGTATATTCTTAGGCGTTTAATATGGGGTGTTGGGTCCACTGTGTTGAGCAAGGAGTAACTCTTGTCTACTACATATTTGGCTTATGGAACGGTATCTGTGCTAATTTCAATCTCTGGTTTTATGCAGCAACCCAACTCACCTTTCCCCTTAAGCAAGCATAAGTTGGTTTTCTACATTTGAGACCCTGTTCTGTTTTGTAATTCAGTTCCTGTGTAGCCAAGTTTACATTCCGTGTAGTAGTGATACCTTATGATGTTTCTTTTTCTGTGTGACTTATTTCACTTAGAATCATCGTACCTGCATCCACTCATTATGCTGCTACGGGCCTGATGACATAGATTTCATTGCTGAGTGATATTGCATTGTACGTAAGTACCACAACTTCTTTATCCATTTTTCGCTTTCTGTGATATTGAACTTGTACCGTAAACGAGGTTCTTGTTAACAGAGCCGGCCCAAACTTTGGGGTGGCTGTGTCTTTTTGATTTTAATTTCCCTAAGCTATAGAACCATAAGTGGAAGTGCCCTAGGCTCTGTTGCTTTGTTTTTTACATGTTTCAGGAAACACCATACACTTCTGCAGAGTGGCTGTTGGTAATTTACATCCCGCCCACCAGCATAACAAGGCTCCCAGTTCTCCATGGCCTGTCCTGCCTTTCTGGATTTTACACTTTTTTCAGATGACCCTTTTGACCGGGGGGCAGTGAGACTTCATTGTAGTGCAGATTTCCTTTGCGAGCTTGCTTGGTTGGCCAGAAAGTGCGTATGCGTTTCTTCCTGAATATATTCTGGAAAGAACGCATACGCCCTTTTTGGCCAAGTGCATCATTGTCGACGTTCTGAGTCTTTTCATATGTTTTCAGTGCAATTCCAGTCTACCTCCTGAAATAGGTTTCCTGCAGTTCTGCCTTGCTCTCAGTGCCTCTTCATAGCCTTACTTCAATATACTTTTGGAAAATAGTTGGCCTTTATAACTCTGCAGGTTTTTGAATTGCAGTGGCCCTTAGCTCCATTTTTTAGCTCTTATTTTTGTGATCTTGCCTCATATCCACAGGATTTCTTCAGGCCCTATTCTTCTTCTGGGGCGCCTTGCTCTGCCTTTGGTTAATTCTTCTTCCTGAATTGAAATTAGAGTGACATGTGCCCATTGAAACCGCTACAGCTATTTTCTCACTGGTTCCCCCTATTCCCATTCATCCTCCGCACTAACTGCAGACTGTGCGATACCGGAACTTAAAGGCATTGACTCTCCATGTGGAGATGTTGTTAGTAAAGTGGCTGGAATGTTGATCCGGAGCCCCAGGAGAGGAAAATGAGGTGCATTTTAGAAACCTTTCCCGATCATATGGTATACCATCTGCTGGATTTCCCATGCATGGTTTAGCTGTAGGAAGATTCCCTTCAACTTGGAGTGTTGGGACCCTTGGAATAAGTAGCATGAAGTATTGCATTAAACTTTCGGCAGTTGCTCACCAAAGCTCTCCAATCCTTTCAGCCCCAAGTGTCCAGCCTTATGTCTTATCCAGCTGTGGGTTTATATGTGGTCATTCCAGGTTGCATCACAGCCCCTGAGTGAATTTTGTAAGAATTTTTCTCTCTTTCATTGTTTCTGCGTTTTGGTTTTAAAATTTATTTCTATAATGGGGTTTAGCTCATTTTCACTGCTGTGTTTGTGCCGCTCTGCTCACACTTGATTCCCTTATGGAGATATATCAATACATGGGTTTTAAGATTCTTATTACTCAGATATATTTCTCTGCGGTTTATAGGGTGTGTTGAGGCCAGTTCATTGAGCAAGGTGTAGATCTTGTCTGATACCTATTTGGTTTATTGAACGGTATCTGTGCTAATTTCAAACTCTGGTTTTATGCATCACCCCACCTCTCCTTTCCCCTTAAGCTGACATAAGTGTGTTTTCTAAATGTGAGACACTGTTCTGTTTTGTAATTCATTTTTTGTGCAGCCATATTTATCCTCCCTCTATAAGTGATATCTTATGATATGTTTCTTTTTCTGTTTGACTTATTTCAAGTAGTATTATCGGACCTCAATCCACTCTTTATCCTTCTACTAGCCTTATTACATTGATTTCATGGTGAAGAGATATTCCATTGTACATAAGTACCACATTTTCTTTATCCATTGTTCTCTTTCCTGGGATATTTAAGGTGTACTGAAGTTGAGGTTCTTGTAAACAGAGTAGCCCTAAACTGTGGTGTGCTTGTGTCTTGTTGATTTTTAGACTTCCCTAGATATACTCCCGTGATTGGAAGTGCCCTATGCTCTGTCGCTCTGTTTTTTAGATGATTTAGGAACCACCATACACTTCTCCAGAGTGGCTCTCGGCAGTTCACACACTGTCCATCAGCGTATAAAGGCTCCCTGTTCTCCATGGCCTGTCCTGCATTTCTGGTTTTTACAATTTTTTCGGATGGCCCTTTTGACCGGTGGGAAATGAGACTTCTTTGTTGTGCACATTTGCATTGCTTGCTTGCTTGGTTGCCCATAAAGTGCGTATGCGTTTTTTCCTGGATATATTCAGGAAAAAACGCATACTCCCTTTTGGGCCAACTGCATCATTGTCGAAATTCTGCCGCTTTTCATGTGCTTTAAAGGCGAGTCCAATCTATCTCTTGAAATCTGTTTCTTGCAATTCTGTCTTGCATTCAGATCCTCTTCTTTGCCTTACCTCAACATATTTTTGGACGTTAGTTTTCATTTATAACTCTGCAGGTTTGTGAATTGCAGTGACCCTGAGCTCCATTTTTTAAGTTGCTCTTTTGTGAGCTGGCCTCAAAACCGCAGGATTGCTTCAGGCCCTATTTTGGCTCCGGCGAGGCGGGCTGAGCCTTTTTTTAATTCTTATTCTTAATGGGAAATTAGAGTGACATGTGCCCGTCCAAACCCCTACAACTATTCTCTCATTGGTTCCCCCTGTTCCCGTTCATCCTCCTCACAATTTGCAAAATGTGTGAAACAGAAGTTTAAATGTGCTGATTCTCTAAGTGGGGAGATTCTAAGTAACGTGGCTGGAATGATGAACAGGAGCACCAGGAGAGGATAAATGAGGTGCATTTTAGACACATCTCCCGATCACATGGTGTACAGTCCTCTGGGTTTTCCATGCATGTTTTAGCTGTAGGAAGATTCCTTGAACCTGCAGATTTGGGACCCATTGAATGGGTACCAGGTAGTATTACTTTAAAGGGTGTGCATTTCCTCACCCAACCTCACATTTCTCTTAGCGCGAACAGTTTCCAGCCTTATGTCTCATCCTGCTGTGGGTCTAGATGTGTTCAATCCATGTTGCATCACCGTCCCTGAGGAAAAGTTGTAAGAGGTTTTCTCTGTCTCTCTGTCGTTTATTTTTTTCAATTTATTACTATGTTGTTTACAGCTGATTTTCAAAGCTCTGTTTCTTGCTGCTGTACATCCACTTGATTCACGTACAGAGAGACATCAATAATTTCTTTTTCAGATTCTTACCAGTCATAGATATTCTTTTCCGGTGACTTGAGTGTGCTGAGTGCAGTTCTTTTAGCTACCGTGTAGGCCTTGTTGATTATCAGTTTGGTATTTGGAATGGTATCTTTGCTAATTTCAACCTCCTGGATGATGCCTCACCCCTCCCCACCTTTCCCGTTTGGCAGCCTTACGCGTGTTTTCTACATATTTATGTCACTTAGAATGATCATACGTAACTCCTCCGGAGTTGTTACAACTGGCCATATTTCATTGATTTCCAGGCTGAGTAATATTCCACTCTACATAAGTACCACATCTCTATCCATTTTTTCCCTCCAGAGACATTTAAGTTATATCCTAGTCGAGGATCTTTTAAACAGAGAGGCAGTAAACATTGGGGTGCCTGTGTCCTCTCGATTTTTGTTTTTCCCAAGATATACGCCCATGAGTGCAAGTGCCCTATGCTCTGTAGCTCATTTTTTAGATGCTTTAGTAAACACAATACACTTCTCCAGAATGGCCGTTGGCAATATACATTTCCACTATAAGCCTCACAGGGCTCCCTCTTCTCCTTGCCCTGTCCTGCATTTCTGGCATTTACACTTTATGAGGATGGCTCTTCTGACTGATGCGAAGTGATATCTTTTGTAGTATTGATTTCCAGTGCCCACCTGTTTGGTTGGCTAAAAAAGTGTATGCCCTTTTCTTGAATATATACAGAAAAAAACACATACAGCCTTTTTGGCCAACTGCAATGTCGGCAATGTTCAGCCCCTTTTCTTGTGCTTAATGGCGAGTCCTTTCTACCTCCTCAAATCCCTTTCCTGCCATTCTCCCTTGCTTGCCAATCCTTTTCTCTGACTTTCCTCAAGACATTTTTCAGTGATAGATATTTTCAACTCTGCAGTTTCGTGAATTTTACTGCCCCTGAGTTCCATTGTTCAACTTGTGTTTATGGGAACTGGCCACAAAGCAGTGGGATTTCCTCAAGCCCTATACTGTTTCCATGGGCAACCCTAGCCTTTGGTCAATTCATCTTCCTGATTGGAAATTAGAGTGACATGTGCCTGTCTGAACACCTAGGACTTGTCTCTCATTGTTCCTCATCCTTCCGCTTCATCCTCTGGACAAATTCCAAACTGTACGCAACAGGATGTTGACAGTGTTGACATCTCCAAGTGGGGAGACTGTTAGTAAAGACGCTGGAGGGGTGAACCCGAGCACCAGGAGATGAGGAGATGAGATGCCTTTTCCAAACTCTTCCCGATCAGACGGTATACCATCCTCTGGATGTGACAGACATGTTTTAGCAGTAGGAAGAGTCCCATTCATGTAAGGAGAACACCAGGGCTTTTTCAAAATCAGTGTCTCCCCGAAACCCAAACTGGGGAGTTTTTTAAGCTACGGCTACACATATGTTCATTAAGGGCCTTGGGAAGTAGGCAGAGTCCAAACTTTAGATGACTGAAGTCTTCAGGGTCAGAAGCACTCACCACCGGCTTCCCTTAGGTTACACTTTAACTGTCATTGATAGATGATGTCAATAAAAATATCTATTCTTTTTCCGATTATTTCCCCTTATAGGTTATTGCACAATATTGAGTGTAGTTCCCTGTGCTATACAGTAGTTCCTTGTTGATGATCTATTTTATACATAGCAGTGTGTATGTGTTAATTCCAAACTGTTAATTTATCCCTCCTCCCACCTTTCCCCTTTGGTAATAATAAATTATAAGATTTTATACTTCTCAGAAATGGGGGAGCTGAAAGAGAGGTATCATTTTCAATGGAAAAGCATTTAAAACAAGATTGAAGCTTTAACCAAGATTATTAGATGTACATCCTTGGAAAGAAATCACTTCATTTCTCTAATATTGACCTGACAAATAAGACAAACCTTTTCACTGAACTTGCTTATAATAAAGTGATGGAAATATCAAATGGAAGTGTTAGAAACATCTTATTTTACCCGAGCCTTATAAACTGTTCTATGTTAACTACAGTTTGGCTCACACATCTGTTCACTGAAGTTACAATAGTCTCAATTTCTGTTACTGATCCTCCAGAGTGGACCCCAACAAGGGTCCCCCTGCCCAGTGTCATTGGGGCCAACAGATCGAGACTGAGTTTGGTTCCCAAGCAAAGGAAACTTTATATTTTCATCAGAGAATGGAGAGGTGAGAGCATGCACTACCCCGTGGGCTGTGGGCTGGGCTGCTGTGTAGAGATCCTGTCAGAGTCAGTGGGAGGGAGGGGGCGGAGCTCTCAAGGGCCGGGTTGGCTGCAGCTCAGGCTCTATATCTCGGAGTCTGCACTGGGCCCCAGGAGCTGAGGTGTCGACCCAGCCATTCTGCACCAGGAAATCTGGTCTGAAGTGCCGGGTGTGGAACCTCTGCATGCGGGACCCTAGGAGCACGTGAAATTAGACAAAGCACAAAGGATAAAAAAGGTCAGACTTGACTTTATTGCCCACATTCTATTTTTATCTCCCAGGGATTTTTAATGGGCTTTGCTGGGGACAAACCCCTCCTCTGCCTTTTGTCCCGTTCCTCATTCTTGGAGTGCTGAGGGTGCAGACCCTTCTTCTGTAACTGCTGAGTGCTGAGTTGGGAGCCCTCATACCAGGGGACGAGGGTCAGAACTTCTCCCCAGCAGCCTCCAGGTGACGTTGATTGGCCCCAGGACCCCTGCCTCCCTGCTCGTCCGCCTGAGCACCAGCATTGGAAGTGTTATAGATTCTAATGACCTTTAAGGGTCCAGGAAAGAGATGTGCAGAGACGCTGTGGGGGCCGGTTTCACCCCGCCCCACATTTGTTCGGCCACCTTAGGCTGACCGTTTCTGCCAGCCTAGATGCTCTGACCAGTAGTCTGCTCTTTCTTCAATTAGGCCCCTGAATTAACGTAAAAACAGCACCAGGTGTCAGAGCCCTGCCCGCTCAACTCCCAGACAGTCCAGGGTCAGTGGTGATCAAGGACCATGATGGCCACTGAGTCAACAGCCTTTTGAAGTAAACAGGAGTCCAGCCGGTCTTATTGGTCACCATCATCACGGTGTCTGTAGGCTTTTCTATGGTGACGGTGTGATATACGGTTCCCCCGCCAAGATTATTAGCTCCCCTCTGGGTGCAGGAAGTCCTGCAAGCAGTAGTCTACTCCTTCGGGACACACTATTGTTGTTTTATGAGAGAAACTCCAGGTCAAGTGATGTTCACACGAGTCGTCATGGTGCCCTGTTGCCCCCGGTTATCTCTCTGGATGTTGGAGTTGGAGGGCCTCCTCACTCGAGGTCGGTGTGCCCACGGAGCGAACCCTGCAACTTCAGGGCATGGTTGGTGATTAGGATCACCACGTGGGGTCCTTTTCCCTTAGGAGGGAGGTGGCCTTTTGGGCTGCTGATTTCCAGGTTTTTAGATACCGCCAGTATCTTGGCCAGATGTGGCAGTGGGCCAAGCCCCTTGGTGACTGTAGTTTATCCTACCTGGATGGCATTCTTGCGTTGTTCCATTTCAAGTGGTCCCAGTTTTTGCACTAATTCTCCAATGGCGATTCACCTTTCACCGGGAATGGAAAGGTCAAAGGGTTTAGCTCAATTAGGGAGTTCCAGGGCAAGGGTCTGAATTGACTGCTCTTTCCATTCTTGAAAGGCCACTTCTGGATTCTGTTCAAAAGGATCATCATCTTTTCCTTTCAGTGTTTCATATAGAGGCCCAGCTAGTAGACTGTAGTTAGGGATCCAGAAGCAGCAAACCCTGGCCTCCCCAGGAACCCCTAAGCTGTCTTCTAGTTTTAGAAAGGGGTAAGGCTGCAAATGGTTTCTTCCCTTTCCTGGGATGGGCTTCTCTGACCTTGTGTGAGAATGAAGCCCAGGCAGGTCACTGCAGTCTGTGATATTTGAGCTTTTTCTTGGACAACTTCTATCCTTTATTGGCTTGGTAGTTCAGAGGCCTCCTTAGTAGGGCTGGCGATCAGAATGTCATCTGCATATTGAAGGAGGGTTTCCTTTTCCAGAGGTAGAACTTTTCGGTCGTTAGCTAAGCTTTCCCCAAAGATGGTGTGGGAATTTTTGAACCCTTGGGGCAAGACGGCCCGGAAGTATTGTTTTAGTTGTATGTTGAGTCCTGCCACTCACAAACCAAAATTTCTTGTGACTCTGGGACTAATGGAATACAAAAGAAGGCATCATTGAAGACTAATACAGAATACCATGTCCTGGTGGTTGGTAGAATGACCAGCAGGGTGTAGGGATCAGGAGCAACTGGAGGTATATCCTCGGTGGCTTCACTGACTGTCCTGACATCCTTTACCAGGTCCCCAGCAGCCCATGGGGCTCTCGTGGTCAGGCCAATCCCAGGATATGGAGCTCTCCTGGGCAGGTACCCCACCCCCAACCCAGCCCACGGGGCTCTCATGGTCAGGCCCCTCCCAGGATACAGAGCTACCCTTGCAGGTACCGTGGCAGGGCTGGGCACACAGGAACCGTGCACATAGCCCTCATTGAAGAGCACCCCCAGCTCACCTGTCGCTCAGAGCTGACACAGAGCACCTCAGAGCAGGACTTGAACTAACAAACAGCAGCTCCGACAGGTCTGTGACCCTGGGCATCACTCTGTGTGGCCTCCCTCCACCTGGTCTTCCAGAGACTTCCACTGCACCCAGGGCACCAGGCCTCTGTCTCCAACCACCACCCACCCCTCCTCTCCCTGACTCCTGGGTTCCTCTCATTAGGAGAGGGTTTTCTTGAAGTTGTCTCCCACTCATGGGCCAGATAAAATGATTAGAAAACAAGCCAAAGCTGCAGCCCCTTGTCTATCCTGACTCTCAGGAGCCCACACCTGTTCCTTGGACCTGGCCGGTTCAGCAAGTTCCATTTTCTGCAACTGTGAGCCCCTGAGGGGTGATGATTGGCTGACCTGGGCAGCCTTACCATGCCGGCCAGCCCTCCCCAGGTGTGCCTGGGTTGAGATCAATATAAATACCACTCCAGGCAGCAAAAGCCCCTGCAGCTGTGCCTGACGCCATTTTCTCTGCCCTGTCAGCAGTCTCGGGGCTGGGCTGGTGGGAGGGAGTGAGAGGCCACGGCTTTGTGGGTGGCCCAGTGTGAGTGGGGCTCTGCTGGACTTTCTGCAGCAGTTGCCAGGCTGCCACCTGCTAAAGAAGAGGATGTGTCACCCATACCTGCTGCTGGAATTTCTCCCTGGGCAGAGGTGAGGAAGGAAAAAAGCAGTGGGGGCAGGGACAGGACGGGTATCTCAGGCAGGGAAATGGAAATCTTCCAGAAGAGCACCCAGGGCCAGGACCATCCTGGCTGGCCTGCAGGCACCAAGTCAGCTGGCATGCTGTCACTCGTGTGGCTCCATGGCCCTTCCTCTAGGCTTTCAAGTCCTTGTATATATTCAGGTGTTTTACCTGGGAAGGGCGGGAACAGTTCAGCAGCAACTGGCCTGGGGTTCAGCTCACGTTTACTCACAGATGCCTCGGCACGGTGCCCCAGCTTTGCAATGAGGACGCTTGTTGTGTGGGGGCTGCTGGCTGAATGGGAGACGATTCCCCACCACTGACCAACTTCAGAATTGTTTACAACTGGAGCAAGTGCCCTGATACGGTTTTCCTCTGAGTAACTGGTGGGTTCTGTTTTTTTGTTTCTCTTTTTCGTTTTTGGTTCAAGGTAGATTTTATTCCTCTTTTTTGTATTTACAGATATAAGCATGGAAATAATTTATTCATATAAATACATGTATGTGAAGGGAATAATTGTTTTTTCTGTTTTATTTTTTAAATTTTATTTCTTTTTAATTTTGAATTTTATTTTATATTTTTATACAGCAGGTTCTCATTGGTTATCTATTTTATACATATAAATGTTTACATGCCAATCCCAATCTCTCAACTCCTCCCACCACCACCCCTCCAAGAGCTTTCCCCCCTTGTTGTCCATACGATTGTTGTCTACATCTGTTGCTCTATTTATGCCTTGCAAAACGGTTAATCTGTACAGTTTTTCTAGGTTCCACATATATGCATGAATATACAAGATTTGTTTTTCTCTTTCTGACTTACTTCACTCTGTATGACAGTCTCTAGATCCATCGACGTCTCTACAAATGACCCAATTTCATTCCTTTCATGGCTTAGTAATATTCCATTTTATATATGTACCACATCTTTATGCATTCGTCTGTCTGTGGGCATTTAGGTTGCTTCCATTACCTCGATATTGTAAATAGTGATGCAATGAACATTGCGGTGAATGTCTCTTTTTGATTTATGGTTTTGTCTGGGTATATGTCCAGTCCTGGGATTGCTGTATCATATGGTAATTCTATTATTAGTGTCTTAAGAAACTCCATATTGTTCTCCATAGTGACTGTATCAATTTATATTCCCAACAATAGTGGAAGAGGCTTCCTTTTCTCCACACCCTTTCCAGCATTTGTTGTTTGTAGATTTTCAGATGATGCCCATTCTAACAGGTGTGAGGTGATACCTCATTGTTGAGTCCATTTCGTTGAGCAAGGGGTAGGTCTTGTCTATTACGTATTTGGCTTATGGAACGGTATCTGTGCTAATTTCAAACTCTGGTTTTATGCAGCACCCCAACTCACCTTTCCCCTTAAGCAAGCATAAGTTGGTTTTCTAAACTTGAGACCCTGTTCTGTTTTGTAATTCAGTTCATGTGTAGCCAAGTTTACATTCCGTGCATTAGTGATACCTTATGATGTTTCTTTTTCTGTGTGACTTATTTCACTTAGAATCATCATGCCTCAATCCACTCATTATGCTGGTACAGGCCTGGTGACACAGATTTCATTGCTGAGTGGTATTCTGTTGTACATAAGTACCGCAACTTCTTTATCAATTATTTGTTCTCTGGGATATTTAACTTGTACTGTAGAAGAGGCTCCTGTAAACAGAGCCGTTGTAAATTTTGGGGTGGCTGTGTCTTTTTGATTTTAATTTCCCTAAGCTATAGGACCATAAGTGGAAATGCCCTAGACTCTGTTGCTTTGTTTTTCAGATGTATCAGGAAACACCATACACTTCTCCAGAGTGGCTGTTGGCAATGTACATCCCGCCCATCAGCATAACAAGGCTCCTTTTTCCCCATGGCCTGTCTTGCCTTTCTGGATTTTACACTTTTCTCAGATGGCCCTTTAGACCGGGGGGAAGTGACACTTCATAGTAGTTCGGATTTCCATTGCAAGCTTGCTTGGTTTGCCAAAAAGGGCGTATGTGTTTTTTCCTGAATATATTCAGGAACAAACTCATACGCCCTTTGTTGCCAAGTGCATCATTGTCGATGTTCTGCCTCTTTTCCTATGCTTTAAATGCAAATCCAGTCTACCTCCTGAAATCGGTTTCCTGCAATTCTGCCCCGCTTTCAAGTCCTCTTCGCAGCCTTACTTCAATATATTTTTGGACGTTATCTGTCATTTATAACTCTGCAGGTTTGTGAATTACAGGGTCCCTGAGCTCCTTTCTTCAACTCGCTTTCTTGTGAGCTGGCCGCAAACCCGCAAGACTGCTTCAGGCCCTAATCTGCTTCTGGCAGGGCACGCTGAGCCTTTGGTTAATTCCTCTTCCTGGTGGGAAATGAGTGTTAAATATGCCCGTCCAGACACCTACCTCACTCTCAACCCCTTGGTGATGTGGGTCCTCTGGTTTGTGGCCACTTTTGCTGGGTTCCTCACCTTTCGATGATGTGGCCCCACTAGTGTGAGGACACTCCTGCTTGGTTCTCATCCACGTGGTTATGTGGACCCCCTGGTGAGAGTCTGTTCCTGGCTTTGTTCCTCACCCACCTGTGAGGGAGACCCTCTGCTGATAGGTCACTCCTGCATGGCTGGCACACATTGCCTTGGTGAAGTCAGCCGTGTGGTGGCAGTTGGAGCGTGCTGGGAATCTCTTCCCCCCGGTGATGAGGGCCCTCTTGCATCAGGCCCTGACTGCTGGGCTCACCAACTTTTCTTAGTGAGCCCAGTGATGCTTTGGCACTCCTCTTAGGATCCCATCTCCATGGGGATGTGGGCCTTCTGCTCTGAGGTCCCAACGGCTGGGTTGTTCACATTTTCATGATGTGGGCTCTCTGGTGTTAGTTCACAGAAGCCTGGATCCCATAGCCTCTGTGCTCTTGGCCGCCTGCTGGGAGGTTCCAACTGCTGGATTCCTCACTTTTTTAAATTTTTGGGCCCTCTGTTGTGAGGATCCTCCTGCCTGCCTCACTCCCAGCCCCTTCGTGATGTGTGTCGTCTGGTTTGAGGCCACATGTGCTGGGTTCCTCACCTTTCGATGATGTGGGACCAATGGTCTTAGGAGACTCCTGCCTGGTTCACATCCCCTTGGTGATGTGGGCCCTCTGTTGAGAGTCTGATCCTGGCTGGGTTCCTCACCCATCTGTGAGGTGGGCCGTCTGATGTGAGGTCACTCCTGCCTGGCTTGCTCACCTCGCCTTGTGGACATGAGCCCTCTGGTGGCACTTGGAGCCTGCTGGGAGCCTCCTCTCCTCGGTGATGAGGGCCCTCTGGCATCAGGCCCTAACTGCTGGGCTCCCCACATTTTGTGATGTGTGCCCAGTGGTGCGAGGACACTCCAGCCAGGTTCACATCCCCATTGGGGTGTGGGCCTTCTGCTCTGAGGTCCCAAAGCCTGGGTTGCTCACAGTTTCATGATGTGGGCTCTCTGCTGTTAGTTCACTCCTGCCTGCATCCCATAGCTTCTGTGCTCTGGACCGCCTGCTGGGAGGTTCCAACTGCTGGATTCCTCACCTTTCTTATTCTTTGGGACCTCTGTTTTTAGGCTACTCCTGCCTGCCTCACTCCCGTTCCCTTTGTGATATGTGTCCTCTGATTTGAGGCCACATGTGCTGGGTTCCGCACCTTTCGATGATGTGACCCCACTGGAGGGAAGACAGTCCTGACTGGTTCCCATCCCCTTGCTGATGTGGGCCCTCAGGTGAGAGTCTGATCCTGGCTGGGTTCCTCACCCTTCTGTGAGGTGGGCCCTCTGCTGTGAGGTCAATCATGCCTGTCTGGCACACGTCACCTTGGCGACGTGGGCCCTCTGGTGGCAGTTGGAGTGTGCTGGGATCCTCCTCCCCTCGGTGATGAGGGCCCTCTTGCCTTAGGCCATAACTGCTGGGCTCCCCACATTTTCTGATGTGCGCCAAGTGAGTGAGGAGACTCTTGCCAGGTTCCCATCCCCATGGCGATATGGGCCTTCTGCTCTGAGGTCAAAACGGCTGGCTTGCTCACAGTACCATGATGTGGGCCCTCTGCTGTGAGTTCACTCCGGCAAGGATCCCTTATCATCGGTGCTCTGAGCCGCCTGCTGGGAGGTTCCAACTGCTGGATTCCTCAACTTTTTTATTCTATGTGCCCTCTGTTGTGAGGCTCCTCCTGCCTGCCTCACTGCCAGCCCCTTGGTGATGACTGTCCTATGGCTTGAGGCCACATGTGCTGCGTTCCTCACCTTTCGATGATGTGACCCCACTCGTGTGAGGACACTCCTGCCTGGTTCCCATCCCCTTGGTGAGGTGGGCCCTCTGGCGAGAGTCTAATCCTGGCTGGTTTCCTCAGCGTTCTGTGAGGTAGGCCCTCTGCTGTGAGGTCACTCCTGCCTGGCTGGCACACGTCACCTTGGAGACGTGAGCCCTCTGGTGGCAGTTGGAGCGTGCAGGGCGCCTCCTCCTCTCGGTGATGACGGCCCTCTGGCGTCAGGCCCTAAATGGTGGGCTCCCCACATTTTCTGATGTGCGCCCAGTGGTGCGAGGACACTCCAGCCAGGTTCCCATTCCCATGGGGATGTGGTCCTTCTGCGCTGAGGTCTCAACTCCTGGGTTGCTCACAGTTTTGTGATGTGGGCCCTCTGCTGTGAGTTCACTGTGGCCTGGATCCCATAGCCTCGGTGTTCTGGGCCGCCTGCTGGAAGGTCTAAATGCTGGAATCCTCACGTTTTTTATATTATGTGCCCTGTGTTGTGAGGCTACTCCTGCCTGCCTCACTCCAAGGCCCTTGGTGATGTGGGTCCTCTGGTTTGAGGACACATGTGCTGGGTTCCTCACCTTAAGATGATGAGGCCCCACTGGTGTGAGGATAATCCTGACTGGGTCCCATCCCCTTTGTGATGTGGGCCCTCTGGTGAGAGTCTGATCCTGGCTGGGTTCCTCACCCATCTGTGAGGTGGGCCCTCTACTATCAGGTAACTCTTGCCTGGGTTGCTCACCTCGCCTTGTTGACATGAGCCCTCTGGTGGCAATTGGACCCTGCTGGGAGCCTCCTCAGCTCTGTGATGAGGGCCCTCTGACGTCAGGCCCTAACTGCTGGGCTCCCCAACTTTTCTTAGTGAGCCCAGTGTTGCTCAAGCACTCCTCTTAGGTTCCCATCCCCATGGGGATGTGGGCCTTCTGCTCTGAGGTTCCAACGGCTGGGTTGATCACAATTTCATGATGTGGGCTCTCTGGTGTTAGTTCACTGTGGCCTGGATCCCATAGCCTCTGTGGTCTTGGCTGCCTGCTGGGAGCTTCCCACTGCTCGATTCCTCAACTTTTGTATTCTATGGGTCCTGTGTTGTGATGCTCCTCCTGCCTGCCTCACTCGCAACCCCTTCGTGATGTGGGTCTTCTGGTTTGAGGCCACATGTGCTGGGTTAGGCAACTTTCAATGATGTGGCCCCACTGGTGTGAGGACACTCCTGCCTGGTTCCCATCCCCTTGGTGATGTGGGCCTTCTGGTGACAGTCTTATCCTGGCTGGGTTCCTCACTCTTCTGTGAGGTAGGCCCTCTGCTGTGAGGTCAATCCTGCCTGACTTGCACACATCACCTTGGCGATGTGGGCCCTCTGTTGGCACATGGAACCTGCTGGGAGCCTCCTGCCCTCGGTGATGACGGCCCTCTAGCATCAGGCTCTAACTGCTGGGCTCCCCACGTTTTCTGATGTGAGCCCAGTGATGCCAGGACACTCCTGTCAGGTTCCCATCCCCATGGGGATGTGGGCTTTCTGCTCTGAGGTCCCAATGCCTGGGTTGCTCACAGTTTCATGATGTGGGCTCTCTGCTGTTAGTTCACTCCTGCCTGCATCCCATAGCTTCTGTGCTCTCGGCCGCCTGCTGGGAGGTTCCAAATGCTGGATTCCTCACTTTTTTTATTCTTTGGGCCCTCTGTTTTTAGGCTACTCCTACCTGCCTCACTCCCATCCCCTTTGTGATGTATGTCTTCTGATATGAGGCCACATGTGCTGGGTTCCTCACCTTTCGATGATGTGGCCCCACTGGTGGGAGGACAGTCCTGACTGGTTCCCATCCCCTTGGTGTTGTGGGCCCTCTGGTGAGAGTCTCATCCTGCCTCGGTTCCTCACCCTTCTGTGAGATAGGCCCTCTGCTGTGAGGTCACTACTGCCTGGCTGGCGCATGCCACCTTGTAGATGTGGGCCCTCTGTTGGCAGTTGGAACCTGCTGGGAGTCTCCTCCCCTCAGTTATGAGGGCCCCCTGGCGTCAGGCCCTAACTGCTGGGCTCCTAACATTTTCTGATATGTGCTAAGTGGTGCAAAGCCACTCCTGCCAGGTTCCCATCCCAATGGGGATGTGGGCCTTCTGTTCTGAGGTCCCAACAGCTGGGCTGCTCACAGGTTCATGATGTGGGCCCTCTGCTGTGAGTTCACTGCGGCCTGGATCCCATAGCCTCGGTGCTCTGGGCCACTTGCTGGGAGGTTCCAACTGCTGGATTCCTCAACTTTTATATTCTATGGACCCTGTGTTGTGAGGCCAGTCCTGCCAGCCTCATTCCGAACCCCTTGGTGATGTGGTTCCTCTGGTTTGAGGACACATGTGCTGGGATCCTCACCTTTCGATGATGTTGTCCCACTGGTGTGGGGACACTCCTGCCTGGTTCCCATCCCCTTGGTGATGTGGGCCCTCTGGTGAGAGTCTGATCCTTGCTGTGTTCCTCACCCTTCTGTGAGGTGGGCCCTCTGCTGTGAGGTCACTCCTGCCAGGCTGGCACACATCACCTTGGCGACGTTGGCCCTCTGGTGGCAGCTGGAGCCTGCTGGGAGCCTCCTCCTCTCGGTGATGAGTGCCCTCTAGCGTCAGGCCCTAACTTCTGAGCACCCCACGTTTTCTGATGTGAGCCCAGTGATGCCAGGACACTCCTGTCATGTTCCCATCACCATGGGGATGTGGGCCTTCTGCTCTGAGGTCCCAATGTCTGGGTTGCTCACAGTTTCATGATGTGGGCTGTCTGGTGTTAGTTCACTCTGGCCTGGTTCCTCTAGCCTCTGTGCTCTGGGCCACCTGCTGGGAGGTTCCAACTGCTGGATTCCTCACCTTTCTTATTTTTGGGCCCTCTGTTATGAGGCTCCTCCTGCCTGCCTCACTCCCAGCCCCTTGGTGATGGGTGTCCTATGGTTTGAAGCCACATGTTCTGGGTTCCTCACCTTTAGATGATGTGGCCCTACTCATGTGAGGACACTCCTGCCTGGTTCCAATCCATTTGGTGATGTGGGCCCTCTGGTGCGAGTCTGATCCTGACTGGGTTCGTCACACTTCTCTGAGGTGGGCCCTCTGCTGTGAGGTCATTCGTGCCTGGTTGGCACACATCGCCTTGGTGACGTCAGCCCTCTGGTGGCAGTTGGAGCCTGCTGGGAGCCTCCTTCCCTTGGTGATGAGGGTCCTCTGGCGTCAGGCCCTAACTGCTGGTCGCCCAAAATTTTCTGATACGTTCTCAGTGGTGCGAGGACACTCCTACCAGAATTCCATCCCCATGGGGATGTGGGCCTCCTGCTCTGAGGTCCCAATGGCTGGGTTGCTCAGTTTCATGACATGGGCCCTCTTCTGTGAGTTCACTGTGGCCTGGATCCCATGGCCTCGGTGCTCTGGGCCGCCTGCTGGGAGGTTCCAACTGCTGGATTCCTCACTTTTTTATTCTATGGGCCCAGTGTTGTGAGACTACTCCTGCCTGCCTCACTCCGAGGTCCTTGGTGATGTGGGTCCTCTGGTTTGAGGACACATGTGCTGAGTACCTCAGCTTTTGATGATGTGGCCCCACTGATGTGAAGACACTCCTGCCTGGTTCCCATCCCCTTGGTGATGTGGGCCCTCTGGTGAGAGTCTGATGTTGGCTGGGTTTCTCACCCTTCTGTGAGGTGGGACCTCTGCTGTGAGGTAACTCCTGCCTGGCATGCTCACGTTGCCTTGGCAATGTGAGCCCTCAGGTGGCAGTTGGAGCCTGCTGGGAATCTCCTCCCCTCAGGTATGAGAGCTCTGGATAAAACACATATGCCCTTTTTTGCCAAGTGCATTATTTTCCAAGTTCTGTCTCTTTTCCTATGCTTTAAGAGCTACTCCCGTGTACGTTCTGAAATCAGTTTCCAGCAATTCTGCCCCGCATTCAAGTCCTCTTCGCAGCCTTACTTCAGTATAATTTTGGATGATAGCTGTCATTTATAACTCCGCAGGTTTCTGAATTACAGTGCCCCTGAGCTCCTTTCTTCAACTCGCTTTCTTGTGAGCTGGCCGCAACACCGCAGGATCTCCTCAGGCCCTAATCTAGTTCCAGCATGGCACGCGGAGCCTTTGGTTCATTTATCTTCCTGGTGGGAAATGAGAGTTAAATTTGCCCGTCCAGACACCTACAGATAGTCTCCCATTGCTTCTCCTTATTCCTGTTCATCTTCCGAAGAAATTGCAAACTGGGCCAAACAGGAGGTTAAAGGCACTGACTCTCCAAGTGGGGAGAGTGTTAGTAAAGCGTCTGGAATGTTGCACCCGAGTACCAGGGGACGAAAACTGAGACACATTTGAACACGTTTTCCAATCACACGGTGGATCATACTCTGGGTTCCACATGCATGTTTTAGCTGAAGGAAGAATCCCTTAAACATGGAGAGTTGAGACCCATGGAATGGGTACCATGCAATATGACTTCAAAGGGTCTGCATTTGCTCACCGAACCTCACCAATCCTATCACTGCTGCGTTTATGCCACTGTACACACGTTTGATTCTCTTTCGGAGACATATAAATCCATAGTTTATAAGATTCTTACTAGTCAGGTATATTCTTAGGCGTTTAATATGGGGTGTTGAGTCCACTTCGTTGAGCAAGGAGTAGCTGTTGTCTATTACATATTTGGCTTATGGAACGGTATCTGTGCTAATTTCAATCTCTTGTTGTATGCAGCACCCCAACTCACCTTTCCCCTTAAGCAAGCATAAATTGGTTTTCTACATTTGACACTCTGTTCTGTTTAGTAATTTAGTTCCTGTGTAACCAAGTTTACATCCGTGTAGTAGTGATATCTTATGATGTTTCTTTTTCTGTGTGACTTATTTTTTATTTTTTTATTTTTTTATTTATTTTTTTTTTGCGGTACGTGGGCCTCTCACTGTTGTGGTCTTTCATATTGCAGAGCACAGGCTCCGGACGCGCAGGCTCAGCGGCCATGGCTCACAGGCCCAGCCACTCCGCGGCATATGGGATCTTCCCGGATCGGGGCACGAACCCATGTACTCTGCATCGGCAGGCGGACTCTCAACCACTGCGCCACCAGGTAAGCCCTGTGTGACTTATTTCACTTAGAATCATCGTACCTGAATCCACTCATTATGCTGCTACAGGCCTGATGACATAGATTTCATTGCTGAGTGATATTGCATTGTACGTAAGTACCACAACTTCTTTATCCATTTTTCGCTTTCTGTGATATTGAACTTGTACCGTAAAGGAGGTTCTTGTAAACAGAGCCGTCCCAAACTTGGGGTGGCTGTGTCTTTTTGATTTTAATTTCCCTAAGCTATAGGACCATAAGTGGAAGTGCCCTAGGCTCTGTTGCTTTGTTTTTTAGATGTTTCAGGAAACACCATACACTTCTCCAGAGTGGCTGTTGGCAATTTACATCCCGCCCATCAGCATAACAAGGCTCCCAGTTCTCCATGGCCTGTCCTGCCTTTCTGGATTTTACACTTTTTTCAGATGGCCCTTTTGACCGGGGGGCAGTGAGACTTCATTGTAGTGCAGATTTCCTTTGCAAGCTTGCTTGGTTGGCCAAAAAGCGCGTATGCGTTTTTTCCTGAATATGTTCAGGAAAAAACGCATACGCCCTTTTTGGCCAAGTGCATCATTGTGGACGTTCTGCCTCTTTTCCTATGCTTTACATGCAATTCCCGTCTACCTCCTGAAATCGGTTTCCTGCAATTCTGCCCCGCTTTCAAGTCCTCTTGGCAGCCTTACTTCAATATATTTTTGGACGATAGCTGTCATTTATAACTCTGCAGGTTTGTGAATTACAGTGCCCCTAAGCTCCTTTCTTCAACTCGCTTTCTTGTGAGCTGGCCGCAACACCACAGGATTGCTTCACGCCCTAGTGTGGTTCCGGCACGGCACGCTGAGCCTTTGGTTAATTCCTCTTCCTGGTGGGAAATGAGAGTTAAATTTGCCCGTCCAGACACCTCCAGCTAGTCTCTCATTGGTTCTCCCTATTCCTGTACATTTTCCGCAGAAATTGCAAACTGGGCCAAACAGGAGTTTAAAGGCACTGACTCTCCAAGTGGGGAGAGTGTTAGTAAAGCGTCTGGAGTTTGCACCCGAGTACCAGGGGACGAAAACTGAGACACATTTGAACACGTTTCCCGATCACACGGTGGATCATACTCTGGGTTCCACATGCATGTTTTAGCTGAAGGAAGAATCCCTTAAACCTGGAGAGTTGAGACCCATGGAATGGGTACCATGCAATATGACTTCAAAGGGTCTGCATTTGCTCACCGAACCTCACCAATCCTATCACTGCTGCGTTTATGCCGCTGTACACACGCTTGATTGTCTTTCGGAGACATATAAATCCGTAGGTTTTAAGATTATTTCTAGTCAGGTATATTCTTAGGCGTTTAATATGGGGTGTTGAGTCCACTTCGTTGAGCAAGGAGTAGCTCTTGTCTATTACATATTTGGCTTATGGAACGGTATCTGTGCTAATTTCAATCTCTGGTTTCATGCAGCACCCCAACTCACCTTTCCCCTTAAGCTAGCATAAGTTGGTTTTCTACATTTGAGACCCTGTTCTGTTTTGTAATTCAGTTCCTGTGTAGCCAAGTTTACATTCCGTGTAGTAGTGATATCTTATGATGTTTCTTTTTCTGTGTGACTTATTTCACTTACAATCATCGTACCTTAATCCACTCATTATGCTGCTACGGGCCTGATGACATAGATTTCATTGCTGAGTGATATTGCATTGTACGTAAGTACCACAACTTCTTTATCCATTTTTCGCTTTCTGTGATATTGAACTTGTACCGTAAACGAGGTTCTTGTAAACAGAGCCGTCCCAACCTTTGGGGTGGCTGTGTCTTTTTGATTTTAATTTCCCTAAGCTATAGGACCATAAGTGGAAGTGCCCTAGGCTCTGTTGCTTTGTTTTTTAGATGTTTCAGGAAACAGCATACACTTCTCCAGAGTGGCTGTTGGCAATTTACATCCCGCCCATCAGCATAACAAGGCTCCCAATTCTCCATGTCCTGTCTTGCCTTTCTGGATTTTACACTTTTTTCAGATGGCCCTTTTGACCGGGGGGCAGTGAGACTTCATTGTAGTGCAGATTTCCTTTGCAAGCTTGCTTGGTTGGCCAAAAAGGGCGTATGCGTTTTTTCCTGAATATATTCAGGAAAAAACGCATACGCCCTTTTTGGCCAAGTGCATCATTGTGGACGTTCTGCCTCTTTTCCTATGCTTTACATGCAATTCCCGTCTACCTCCTGAAATCGGTTTCCTGCAATTCTGCCCCGCTTTCAAGTCCTCTTGGCAGCCTTACTTCAATATATTTTTGGACGATAGCTGTCATTTATAACTCTGCAGGTTTGTGAATTACAGTGCCCCTGAGCTCCTTTCTTCAACTCGCTTTCTTGTGAGCTGGCCGCAACACCGCAGGATTGCTTCAGGCCCTAGTGTGGTTCCGGCACGGCACGCTGAGCCTTTGGTTAATTCCTCTTCCTGGTGGGAAATGAGAGTTAAATTTGCCCGTCCAGACACCCCCAGCTAGTCTCTCATTGGTTCTCCCTATTCCTGTACATTTTCCGCAGAAATTGCAAACTGGGCCAAACAGGAGGTTAAAGGCACTGACTCTCCAAGTGGGGAGAGTGTTAGTAAAGCGTCTGGAGTTTGCACCCGAGTACCAGGGGACGAAAACTGAGACACATTTGAACACGTTTCCCGATCACACGGTGGATCATACTCTGGGTTCCACATGCATGTTTTAGCTGAAGGAAGAATCCCTTAAACCTGGAGAGTTGAGACCCATGGAATGGGTACCATGCAATATGACTTCAAAGGGTCTGCATTTGCTCACCGAACCTCACCAATCCTATCACTGCTGCGTTTATGCCGCTGTACACACGCTTGATTGTCTTTCGGAGACATATAAATCCGTAGGTTTTAAGATTATTTCTAGTCAGGTATATTCTTAGGCGTTTAATATGGGGTGTTGAGTCCACTTCGTTGAGCAAGGAGTAGCTCTTGTCTATTACATATTTGGCTTATGGAACGGTATCTGTGCTAATTTCAATCTCTGGTTTCATGCAGCACCCCAACTCACCTTTCCCCTTAAGCTAGCATAAGTTGGTTTTCTACATTTGAGACCCTGTTCTGTTTTGTAATTCAGTTCCTGTGTAGCCAAGTTTACATTCCGTGTAGTAGTGATATCTTATGATGTTTCTTTTTCTGTGTGACTTATTTCACTTACAATCATCGTACCTTAATCCACTCATTATGCTGCTACGGGCCTGATGACATAGATTTCATTGCTGAGTGATATTGCATTGTACGTAAGTACCACAACTTCTTTATCCATTTTTCGCTTTCTGTGATATTGAACTTGTACCGTAAACGAGGTTCTTGTAAACAGAGCCGTCCCAAACTTTGGGGTGGCTGTGTCTTTTTGATTTTAATTTCCCTAAGCTATAGGACCATAAGTGGAAGTGCCCTAGGCTCTGTTGCTTTGTTTTTTAGATGTTTCAGGAAACAGCATACACTTCTCCAGAGTGGCTGTTGGCAATTTACATCCCGCCCATCAGCATAACAAGGCTCCCAATTCTCCATGTCCTGTCTTGCCTTTCTGGATTTTACACTTTTTTCAGATGGCCCTTTTGACCGGGGGGCAGTGAGACTTCATTGTAGTGCAGATTTCCTTTGCAAGCTTGCTTGGTTGGCCAAAAAGGGCGTATGCGTTTTTTCCTGAATATATTCAGGAAAAAACGCATACGCCCTTTTTGGCCAAGTGCATCATTGTGGACGTTCTGCCTCTTTTCCTATGCTTTACATGCAATTCCCGTCTACCTCCTGAAATCGGTTTCCTGCAATTCTGCCCCGCTTTCAAGTCCTCTTGGCAGCCTTACTTCAATATATTTTTGGACGATAGCTGTCATTTATAACTCTGCAGGTTTGTGAATTACAGTGCCCCTGAGCTCCTTTCTTCAACTCGCTTTCTTGTGAGCTGGCCGCAACACCGCAGGATTGCTTCAGGCCCTAGTGTGGTTCCGGCACGGCACGCTGAGCCTTTGGTTAATTCCTCTTCCTGGTGGGAAATGAGAGTTAAATTTGCCCGTCCAGACACCCCCAGCTAGTCTCTCATTGGTTCTCCCTATTCCTGTACAATTTCCGCAGAAATTGCAAACTGGGCCAAACAGGAGGTTAAAGGCACTGACTCTCCAAGTGGGGAGAGTGTTAGTAAAGCGTCTGGAGTTTGCACCCGAGTACCAGGGGACGAAAACTGAGACACATTTGAACACGTTTCCCGATCACACGGTGGATCATACTCTGGGTTCCACATGCATGTTTTAGCTGAAGGAAGAATCCCTTAAACCTGGAGAGTTGAGACCCATGGAATGGGTACCATGCAATATGACTTCAAAGGGTCTGCATTTGCTCACCGAACCTCACCAATCCTATCACTGCTGCGTTTATGCCGCTGTACACACGCTTGATTGTCTTTCGGAGACATATAAATCCGTAGGTTTTAAGATTATTTCTAGTCAGGTATATTCTTAGGCGTTTAATATGGGGTGTTGAGTCCACTTCGTTGAGCAAGGAGTAGCTCTTGTCTATTACATATTTGGCTTATGGAACGGTATCTGTGCTAATTTCAATCTCTGGTTTCATGCAGCACCCCAACTCACCTTTCCCCTTAAGCTAGCGTAAGTTGGTTTTCTACATTTGAGACCCTGTTCTGTTTTGTAATTCAGTTCCTGTGTAGCCAAGTTTACATTCCGTGTAGTAGTGATATCTTATGATGTTTCTTTTTCTGTGTGACTTATTTCACTTACAATCATCATACCTTAATCCACTCATTATGCTGCTACGGGCCTGATGACATAGATTTCATTGCTGAGTGATATTGCATTGTACGTAAGTACCACAACTTCTTTATCCATTTTTCGCTTTCTGTGATATTGAACTTGTACCATAAACGAGGTTCTTGTAAACAGAGCCGTCCCAAACTTTGGGGTGGCTGTGTCTTTTTGATTTTAATTTCCCTAAGCTATAGGACCATAAGTGGAAGTGCCCTAGGCTCTGTTGCTTTGTTTTTTAGATGTTTCAGGAAACAGCATACACTTCTCCAGAGTGGCTGTTGGCAATTTACATCCCGCCCATCAGCATAACAAGGCTCCCAATTCTCCATGTCCTGTCTTGCCTTTCTGGATTTTACACTTTTTTCAGATGGCCCTTTTGACCGGGGGGCAGTGAGACTTCATTGTAGTGCAGATTTCCTTTGCAAGCTTGCTTGGTTGGCCAAAAAGGGCGTATGCGTTTTTTCCTGAATATATTCAGGAAAAAACGCATACGCCCTTTTTGGCCAAGTGCATCATTGTGGACGTTCTGCCTCTTTTCCTATGCTTTACATGCAATTCCCGTCTACCTCCTGAAATCGGTTTCCTGCAATTCTGCCCCGCTTTCAAGTCCTCTTGGCAGCCTTACTTCAATATATTTTTGGACGATAGCTGTCATTTATAACTCTGCAGGTTTGTGAATTACAGTGCCCCTGAGCTCCTTTCTTCAACTCGCTTTCTTGTGAGCTGGCCGCAACACCGCAGGATTGCTTCAGGCCCTAGTGTGGTTCCGGCACGGCACGCTGAGCCTTTGGTTAATTCCTCTTCCTGGTGGGAAATGAGAGTTAAATTTGCCCGTCCAGACACCCCCAGCTAGTCTCTCATTGGTTCTCCCTATTCCTGTACATTTTCCGCAGAAATTGCAAACTGGGCCAAACAGGAGGTTAAAGGCACTGACTCTCCAAGTGGGGAGAGTGTTAGTAAAGCGTCTGGAGTTTGCACCCGAGTACCAGGGGACGAAAACTGAGACACATTTGAACATGTTTCCCGATCACACGGTGGATCATACTCTGGGTTCCACATGCATGTTTTAGCTGAAGGAAGAATCCCTTAAACCTGGAGAGTTGAGACCCATGGAATGGGTACCATGCAATATGACTTCAAAGGGTCTGCATTTGCTCACCGAACCTCACCAATCCTATCACTGCTGCGTTTATGCCACTGTACACACGCTTGATTGTCTTTCGGAGACATATAAATCCGTAGGTTTTAAGATTATTTCTAGTCAGGTATATTCTTAGGCGTTTAATATGGGGTGTTGAGTCCACTTCGTTGAGCAAGGAGTAGCTCTTGTCTATTACATATTTGGCTTATGGAACGGTATCTGTGCTAATTTCAATCTCTGGTTTCATGCAGCACCCCAACTCACCTTTCCCCTTAAGCTAGCGTAAGTTAGTTTTCTACATTTGAGACCCTGTTCTGTTTTGTAATTCAGTTCCTGTGTAGCCAAGTTTACATTCCGTGTAGTAGTGATATCTTATGATGTTTCTTTTTCTGTGTGACTTATTTCACTTACAATCATCGTACCTTAATCCACTCATTATGCTGCTACGGGCCTGATGACATAGATTTCATTGCTGAGTGATATTGCATTGTACGTAAGTACCACAACTTCTTTATCCATTTTTCGCTTTCTGTGATATTGAACTTGTACCGTAAACGAGGTTCTTGTAAACAGAGCCGTCCCAAACTTTGGGGTGGCTGTGTCTTTTTGATTTTAATTTCCCTAAGCTATAGGACCATAAGTGGAAGTGCCCTAGGCTCTGTTGCTTTGTTTTTTAGATGTTTCAGGAAACAGCATACACTTCTCCAGAGTGGCTGTTGGCAATTTACATCCCGCCCATCAGCATAACAAGGCTCCCAATTCTCCATGTCCTGTCTTGCCTTTCTGGATTTTACACTTTTTTCAGATGGCCCTTTTGACCGGGGGGCAGTGAGACTTCATTGTAGTGCAGATTTCCTTTGCAAGCTTGCTTGGTTGGCCAAAAAGGGCGTATGCGTTTTTTCCTGAATATATTCAGGAAAAAACGCATACGCCCTTTTTGGCCAAGTGCATCATTGTGGACGTTCTGCCTCTTTTCCTATGCTTTACATGCAATTCCCGTCTACCTCCTGAAATCGGTTTCCTGCAATTCTGCCCCGCTTTCAAGTCCTCTTGGCAGCCTTACTTCAATATATTTTTGGACGATAGCTGTCATTTATAACTCTGCAGGTTTGTGAATTACAGTGCCCCTGAGCTCGTTTCTTCAACTCGCTTTCTTGTGAGCTGGCCGCAACACCGCAGGATTGCTTCAGGCCCTAGTGTGGTTCCGGCACGGCACGCTGAGCCTTTGGTTAATTCCTCTTCCTGGTGGGAAATGAGAGTTAAATTTGCCCGTCCAGACACCCCCAGCTAGTCTCTCATTGGTTCTCCCCATTCCTGTACATTTTCCGCAGAAATTGCAAACTGGGCCAAACAGGAGGTTAAAGGCACTGACTCTCCAAGTGGGGAGAGTGTTAGTAAAGCGTCTGGAGTTTGCACCCGAGTACCAGGGGACGAAAACTGAGACACATTTGAACACGTTTCCCGATCACACGGTGGATCATACTCTGGGTTCCACATGCATGTTTTAGCTGAAGGAAGAATCCCTTAAACCTGGAGAGTTGAGACCCATGGAATGGGTACCATGCAATATGACTTCAAAGGGTCTGCATTTGCTCACCGAACCTCACCAATCCTATCACTGCTGCGTTTATGCCGCTGTACACACGCTTGATTGTCTTTCGGAGACATATAAATCCGTAGGTTTTAAGATTATTTCTAGTCAGGTATATTCTTAGGCGTTTAATATGGGGTGTTGAGTCCACTTCGTTGAGCAAGGAGTAGCTCTTGTCTATTACATATTTGGCTTATGGAACGGTATCTGTGCTAATTTCAATCTCTGGTTTCATGCAGCACCCCAACTCACCTTTCCCCTTAAGCTAGCGTAAGTTGGTTTTCTACATTTGAGACCCTGTTCTGTTTTGTAATTCAGTTCCTGTGTAGCCAAGTTTACATTCCGTGTAGTAGTGATATCTTATGATGTTTCTTTTTCTGTGTGACTTATTTCACTTACAATCATCGTACCTTAATCCACTCATTATGCTGCTACGGGCCTGATGACATAGATTTCATTGCTGAGTGATATTGCATTGTACGTAAGTACCACAACTTCTTTATCCATTTTTCGCTTTCTGTGATATTGAACTTGTACCGTAAACGAGGTTCTTGTAAACAGAGCCGTCCCAACCTTTGGGGTGGCTGTGTCTTTTTGATTTTAATTTCCCTAAGCTATAGGACCATAAGTGGAAGTGCCCTAGGCTCTGTTGCTTTGTTTTTTAGATGTTTCAGGAAACAGCATACACTTCTCCAGAGTGGCTGTTGGCAATTTACATCCCGCCCATCAGCATAACAAGGCTCCCAATTCTCCATGTCCTGTCTTGCCTTTCTGGATTTTACACTTTTTTCAGATGGCCCTTTTGACCGGGGGGCAGTGAGACTTCATTGTAGTGCAGATTTCCTTTGCAAGCTTGCTTGGTTGGCCAAAAAGGGCGTATGCGTTTTTTCCTGAATATATTCAGGAAAAAACGCATACGCCCTTTTTGGCCAAGTGCATCATTGTGGACGTTCTGCCTCTTTTCCTATGCTTTACATGCAATTCCCGTCTACCTCCTGAAATTGGTTTCCTGCAATTCTGCCCCGCTTTCAAGTCCTCTTGGCAGCCTTACTTCAATATATTTTTGGACGATAGCTGTCATTTATAACTCTGCAGGTTTGTGAATTACAGTGCCCCTGAGCTCCTTTCTTCAACTCGCTTTCTTGTGAGCTGGCCGCAACACCGCAGGATTGCTTCAGGCCCTAGTGTGGTTCCGGCACGGCACGCTGAGCCTTTGGTTAATTCCTCTTCCTGGTGGGAAATGAGAGTTAAATTTGCCCGTCCAGACACCCCCAGCTAGTCTCTCATTGGTTCTCCCCATTCCTGTACATTTTCCGCAGAAATTGCAAACTGGGCCAAACAGGAGGTTAAAGGCACTGACTCTCCAAGTGGGGAGAGTGTTAGTAAAGCGTCTGGAGTTTGCACCCGAGTACCAGGGGACGAAAACTGAGACACATTTGAACACGTTTCCCGATCACACGGTGGATCATACTCTGGGTTCCACATGCATGTTTTAGCTGAAGGAAGAATCCCTTAAACCTGGAGAGTTGAGACCCATGGAATGGGTACCATGCAATATGACTTCAAAGGGTCTGCATTTGCTCACCGAACCTCACCAATCCTATCACTGCTGCGTTTATGCCGCTGTACACACGCTTGATTGTCTTTCGGAGACATATAAATCCGTAGGTTTTAAGATTATTTCTAGTCAGGTATATTCTTAGGCGTTTAATATGGGGTGTTGAGTCCACTTCGTTGAGCAAGGAGTAGCTCTTGTCTATTACATATTTGGCTTATGGAACGGTATCTGTGCTAATTTCAATCTCTGGTTTCATGCAGCACCCCAACTCACCTTTCCCCTTAAGCTAGCGTAAGTTGGTTTTCTACATTTGAGACCCTGTTCTGTTTTGTAATTCAGTTCCTGTGTAGCCAAGTTTACATTCCGTGTAGTAGTGATATCTTATGATGTTTCTTTTTCTGTGTGACTTATTTCACTTACAATCATCGTACCTTAATCCACTCATTATGCTGCTACGGGCCTGATGACATAGATTTCATTGCTGAGTGATATTGCATTGTACGTAAGTACCACAACTTCTTTATCCATTTTTCGCTTTCTGTGATATTGAACTTGTACCGTAAACGAGGTTCTTGTAAACAGAGCCGTCCCAAACTTTGGGGTGGCTGTGTCTTTTTGATTTTAATTTCCCTAAGCTATAGGACCATAAGTGGAAGTGCCCTAGGCTCTGTTGCTTTGTTTTTTAGATGTTTCAGGAAACAGCATACACTTCTCCAGAGTGGCTGTTGGCAATTTACATCCCGCCCATCAGCATAACAAGGCTCCCAATTCTCCATGTCCTGTCTTGCCTTTCTGGATTTTACACTTTTTTCAGATGGCCCTTTTGACCGGGGGGCAGTGAGACTTCATTGTAGTGCAGATTTCCTTTGCAAGCTTGCTTGGTTGGCCAAAAAGGGCGTATGCGTTTTTTCCTGAATATATTCAGGAAAAAACGCATACGCCCTTTTTGGCCAAGTGCATCATTGTGGACGTTCTGCCTCTTTTCCTATGCTTTACATGCAATTCCCGTCTACCTCCTGAAATCGGTTTCCTGCAATTCTGCCCCGCTTTCAAGTCCTCTTGGCAGCCTTACTTCAATATATTTTTGGACGATAGCTGTCATTTATAACTCTGCAGGTTTGTGAATTACAGTGCCCCTGAGCTCCTTTCTTCAACTCGCTTTCTTGTGAGCTGGCCGCAACACCGCAGGATTGCTTCAGGCCCTAGTGTGGTTCCGGCACGGCACGCTGAGCCTTTGGTTAATTCCTCTTCCTGGTGGGAAATGAGAGTTAAATTTGCCCGTCCAGACACCCCCAGCTAGTCTCTCATTGGTTCTCCCCATTCCTGTACATTTTCCGCAGAAATTGCAAACTGGGCCAAACAGGAGGTTAAAGGCACTGACTCTCCAAGTGGGGAGAGTGTTAGTAAAGCGTCTGGAGTTTGCACCCGAGTACCAGGGGACGAAAACTGAGACACATTTGAACACGTTTCCCGATCACACGGTGGATCATACTCTGGGTTCCACATGCATGTTTTAGCTGAAGGAAGAATCCCTTAAACCTGGAGAGTTGAGACCCATGGAATGGGTACCATGCAATATGACTTCAAAGGGTCTGCATTTGCTCACCGAACCTCACCAATCCTATCACTGCTGCGTTTATGCCGCTGTACACACGCTTGATTGTCTTTCGGAGACATATAAATCCGTAGGTTTTAAGATTATTTCTAGTCAGGTATATTCTTAGGCGTTTAATATGGGGTGTTGAGTCCACTTCGTTGAGCAAGGAGTAGCTCTTGTCTATTACATATTTGGCTTATGGAACGGTATCTGTGCTAATTTCAATCTCTGGTTTCATGCAGCACCCCAACTCACCTTTCCCCTTAAGCTAGCGTAAGTTGGTTTTCTACATTTGAGACCCTGTTCTGTTTTGTAATTCAGTTCCTGTGTAGCCAAGTTTACATTCCGTGTAGTAGTGATATCTTATGATGTTTCTTTTTCTGTGTGACTTATTTCACTTACAATCATCGTACCTTAATCCACTCATTATGCTGCTACGGGCCTGATGACATAGATTTCATTGCTGAGTGATATTGCATTGTACGTAAGTACCACAACTTCTTTATCCATTTTTCGCTTTCTGTGATATTGAACTTGTACCGTAAACGAGGTTCTTGTAAACAGAGCCGTCCCAACCTTTGGGGTGGCTGTGTCTTTTTGATTTTAATTTCCCTAAGCTATAGGACCATAAGTGGAAGTGCCCTAGGCTCTGTTGCTTTGTTTTTTAGATGTTTCAGGAAACAGCATACACTTCTCCAGAGTGGCTGTTGGCAATTTACATCCCGCCCATCAGCATAACAAGGCTCCCAATTCTCCATGTCCTGTCTTGCCTTTCTGGATTTTACACTTTTTTCAGATGGCCCTTTTGACCGGGGGGCAGTGAGACTTCATTGTAGTGCAGATTTCCTTTGCAAGCTTGCTTGGTTGGCCAAAAAGGGCGTATGCGTTTTTTCCTGAATATATTCAGGAAAAAACGCATACGCCCTTTTTGGCCAAGTGCATCATTGTGGACGTTCTGCCTCTTTTCCTATGCTTTACATGCAATTCCCGTCTACCTCCTGAAATCGGTTTCCTGCAATTCTGCCCCGCTTTCAAGTCCTCTTGGCAGCCTTACTTCAATATATTTTTGGACGATAGCTGTCATTTATAACTCTGCAGGTTTGTGAATTACAGTGCCCCTGAGCTCCTTTCTTCAACTCGCTTTCTTGTGAGCTGGCCGCAACACCGCAGGATTGCTTCAGGCCCTAGTGTGGTTCCGGCACGGCACGCTGAGCCTTTGGTTAATTCCTCTTCCTGGTGGGAAATGAGAGTTAAATTTGCCCGTCCAGACACCCCCAGCTAGTCTCTCATTGGTTCTCTCCATTCCTGTACATTTTCCGCAGAAATTGCAAACTGGGCCAAACAGGAGGTTAAAGGCACTGACTCTCCAAGTGGGGAGAGTGTTAGTAAAGCGTCTGGAGTTTGCACCCGAGTACCAGGGGACGAAAACTGAGACACATTTGAACACGTTTCCCGATCACACGGTGGATCATACTCTGGGTTCCACATGCATGTTTTAGCTGAAGGAAGAATCCCTTAAACCTGGAGAGTTGAGACCCATGGAATGGGTACCATGCAATATGACTTCAAAGGGTCTGCATTTGCTCACCGAACCTCACCAATCCTATCACTGCTGCGTTTATGCCGCTGTACACACGCTTGATTGTCTTTCGGAGACATATAAATCCGTAGGTTTTAAGATTATTTCTAGTCAGGTATATTCTTAGGCGTTTAATATGGGGTGTTGAGTCCACTTCGTTGAGCAAGGAGTAGCTCTTGTCTATTACATATTTGGCTTATGGAACGGTATCTGTGCTAATTTCAATCTCTGGTTTCATGCAGCACCCCAACTCACCTTTCCCCTTAAGCTAGCGTAAGTTGGTTTTCTACATTTGAGACCCTGTTCTGTTTTGTAATTCAGTTCCTGTGTAGCCAAGTTTACATTCCGTGTAGTAGTGATATCTTATGATGTTTCTTTTTCTGTGTGACTTATTTCACTTACAATCATC
Organism: Leucopleurus acutus; assembly: GCF_964270905.1. Lineage (NCBI taxonomy): Eukaryota > Metazoa > Chordata > Mammalia > Artiodactyla > Delphinidae > Leucopleurus > Leucopleurus acutus. Next base: position 7,454 of record NW_028138823.1, on the reverse strand, counting down.
GTACCTTAATCCACTCATTATGCTGCTACGGGCCTGATGACATAGATTTCATTGCTGAGTGATATTGCATTGTACGTAAGTACCACAACTTCTTTATCCATTTTTCGCTTTCTGTGATATTGAACTTGTACCGTAAACGAGGTTCTTGTAAACAGAGCCGTCCCAACCTTTGGGGTGGCTGTGTCTTTTTGATTTTAATTTCCCTAAGCTATAGGACCATAAGTGGAAGTGCCCTAGGCTCTGTTGCTTTGTTTTTTAGATGTTTCAGGAAACAGCATACACTTCTCCAGAGTGGCTGTTGGCAATTTACATCCCGCCCATCAGCATAACAAGGCTCCCAATTCTCCATGTCCTGTCTTGCCTTTCTGGATTTTACACTTTTTTCAGATGGCCCTTTTGACCGGGGGGCAGTGAGACTTCATTGTAGTGCAGATTTCCTTTGCAAGCTTGCTTGGTTGGCCAAAAAGGGCGTATGCGTTTTTTCCTGAATATATTCAGGAAAAAACGCATACGCCCTTTTTGGCCAAGTGCATCATTGTGGACGTTCTGCCTCTTTTCCTATGCTTTACATGCAATTCCCGTCTACCTCCTGAAATCGGTTTCCTGCAATTCTGCCCCGCTTTCAAGTCCTCTTGGCAGCCTTACTTCAATATATTTTTGGACGATAGCTGTCATTTATAACTCTGCAGGTTTGTGAATTACAGTGCCCCTGAGCTCCTTTCTTCAACTCGCTTTCTTGTGAGCTGGCCGCAACACCGCAGGATTGCTTCAGGCCCTAGTGTGGTTCCGGCACGGCACACTGAGCCTTTGGTTAATTCCTCTTCCTGGTGGGAAATGAGAGTTAAATTTGCCCGTCCAGACACCCCCAGCTAGTCTCTCATTGGTTCTCTCCATTCCTGTACATTTTCCGCAGAAATTGCAAACTGGGCCAAACAGGAGGTTAAAGGCACTGACTCTCCAAGTGGGGAGAGTGTTAGTAAAGCGTCTGGAGTTTGCACCCGAGTACCAGGGGACGAAAACTGAGACACATTTGAACACGTTTCCCGATCACACGGTGGATCATACTCTGGGTTCCACATGCATGTTTTAGCTGAAGGAAGAATCCCTTAAACCTGGAGAGTTGAGACCCATGGAATGGGTACCATGCAATATGACTTCAAAGGGTCTGCATTTGCTCACCGAACCTCACCAATCCTATCACTGCTGCGTTTATGCCGCTGTACACACGCTTGATTGTCTTTCGGAGACATATAAATCCGTAGGTTTTAAGATTATTTCTAGTCAGGTATATTCTTAGGCGTTTAATATGGGGTGTTGAGTCCACTTCGTTGAGCAAGGAGTAGCTCTTGTCTATTACATATTTGGCTTATGGAACGGTATCTGTGCTAATTTCAATCTCTGGTTTCATGCAGCACCCCAACTCACCTTTCCCCTTAAGCTAGCGTAAGTTGGTTTTCTACATTTGAGACCCTGTTCTGTTTTGTAATTCAGTTCCTGTGTAGCCAAGTTTACATTCCGTGTAGTAGTGATATCTTATGATGTTTCTTTTTCTGTGTGACTTATTTCACTTACAATCATCGTACCTTAATCCACTCATTATGCTGCTACGGGCCTGATGACATAGATTTCATTGCTGAGTGATATTGCATTGTACGTAAGTACCACAACTTCTTTATCCATTTTTCGCTTTCTGTGATATTGAACTTGTACCGTAAACGAGGTTCTTGTAAACAGAGCCGTCCCAACCTTTGGGGTGGCTGTGTCTTTTTGATTTTAATTTCCCTAAGCTATAGGACCATAAGTGGAAGTGCCCTAGGCTCTGTTGCTTTGTTTTTTAGATGTTTCAGGAAACAGCATACACTTCTCCAGAGTGGCTGTTGGCAATTTACATCCCGCCCATCAGCATAACAAGGCTCCCAATTCTCCATGTCCTGTCTTGCCTTTCTGGATTTTACACTTTTTTCAGATGGCCCTTTTGACCGGGGGGCAGTGAGACTTCATTGTAGTGCAGATTTCCTTTGCAAGCTTGCTTGGTTGGCCAAAAAGGGCGTATGCGTTTTTTCCTGAATATATTCAGGAAAAAACGCATACGCCCTTTTTGGCCAAGTGCATCATTGTGGACGTTCTGCCTCTTTTCCTATGCTTTACATGCAATTCCCGTCTACCTCCTGAAATCGGTTTCCTGCAATTCTGCCCCGCTTTCAAGTCCTCTTGGCAGCCTTACTTCAATATATTTTTGGACGATAGCTGTCATTTATAACTCTGCAGGTTTGTGAATTACAGTGCCCCTGAGCTCCTTTCTTCAACTCGCTTTCTTGTGAGCTGGCCGCAACACCGCAGGATTGCTTCAGGCCCTAGTGTGGTTCCGGCACGGCACGCTGAGCCTTTGGTTAATTCCTCTTCCTGGTGGGAAATGAGAGTTAAATTTGCCCGTCCAGACACCCCCAGCTAGTCTCTCATTGGTTCTCCCCATTCCTGTACATTTTCCGCAGAAATTGCAAACTGGGCCAAACAGGAGGTTAAAGGCACTGACTCTCCAAGTGGGGAGAGTGTTAGTAAAGCGTCTGGAGTTTGCACCCGAGTACCAGGGGACGAAACTGAGACACATTTGAACACGTTTCCCGATCACACGGTGGATCATACTCTGGTTCCACATGCATGTTTTAGGCTGAAGGAAGAATTCCCTTAAACCTGGAGAGTTGAGACCCATGGAATGGGTACCATGCAATATGACTTCAAAGGGTCTGCATTTGCTCACCGAACCTCACCAATCCTATCACTGCTGCGTTTATGCCGCTGTACACACGCTTGATTGTCTTTCGGAGACATATAAATCCGTAGGTTTTAAGATTATTTCTAGTCAGGTATATTCTTAGGCGTTTAATATGGGGTGTTGAGTCCACTTCGTTGAGCAAGGAGTAGCTCTTGTCTATTACATATTTGGCTTATGGAACGGTATCTGTGCTAATTTCAATCTCTGGTTTCATGCAGCACCCCAACTCACCTTTCCCCTTAAGCTAGCGTAAGGTTGGTTTTCTACATTTGAGACCCTGTTCTGTTTTGTAATTCAGTTCCTGTGTAGCCAAGTTTACATTCCGTGTAGTAGTGATATCTTATGATGTTTCTTTTTCTGTGTGACTTATTTCACTTACAATCATCGTACCTTAATCCCACTCATTATGCTGCTACGGGCCTGATGACATAGATTTCATTGCTGAGTGATATTGCATTGTACGTAAGTACCACAACTTCTTTATCCATTTTTCGCTTTCTGTGATATTGAACTTGTACCGTAAACGAGGTTCTTGTAAACAGAGCCGTCCCAACCTTTGGGGTGGCTGTGTCTTTTTGATTTTAATTTCCCTAAGCTATAGACCATAAGTGGAAGTGCCCTAGGCTCTGTTGCTTTGTTTTTTAGATGTTTCAGGAAACAGCATACACTTCTCCAGAGTGTCTGTTGGCAATTTACATCCCGCCCATCAGCATAACAAGGCTCCCAATTCTCCATGTCCTGTCTTGCCTTTCTGGATTTTACACTTTTTTCAGATGGCCCTTTTGACCGGGGGGCAGTGAGACTTCATTGTAGTGCAGATTTCCTTTTGCAAGCTTGCTTGGTTGGCCAAAAAGGGCGTATGCGTTTTTTCCTGAATATATTCAGGAAAAAAACGCATACGCCCTTTTTGGCCAAGTGCATCATTGTGGACGTTCTGCCTCTTTTCCTATGCTTTACATGCAATTCCCGTCTACCTCCTGAAATCGGTTTCCTGCAATTCTGCCCCGCTTTCAAGTCCTCTTGGCAGCCTTACTTCAATATATTTTTGGACGATAGCTGTCATTTATAACTCTGCAGGTTTGTGAATTACAGTGCCCCTGAGCTCCTTTCTTCAACTCGCTTTCTTGTGAGCTGGCCGCAACACCGCAGGATTGCTTCAGGCCCTAGTGTGGTTCCGGCACGGCACGCTGAGCCTTTGGTTAATTCCTCTTCCTGGTGGGAAATGAGAGTTAAATTTGCCCGTCCAGACACCCCCAGCTAGTCTCTCATTGGTTCTCTCCATTCCTGTACATTTTCCGCAGAAATTGCAAACTGGGCCAAACAGGAGGTTAAAGGCACTGACTCTCCAAGTGGGGAGAGTGTTAGTAAAGCGTCTGGAGTTTGCACCCGAGTACCAGGGACGAAAACTGAGACACATTTGAACACGTTTCCCGATCACACGGTGATCATACTCTGGGTTCCACATGCATGTTTTAGCTGAAGGAAGAATCCCTAAACCTGGAGAGTTGAGACCCATGGAATGGGTACCATGCAATATGACTTCAAAGGGTCTGCATTTGCTCACCGAACCTCACCAATCCTATCACTGCTGCGTTTATGCCGCTGTACACACGCTTGATGTCTTTCGGAGACATATAAATCCGTAGGTTTTAAGATTATTTCTAGTCAGGTATATTCTTAGGCGTTTAATATGGGGTGTTGAGTCCACTTCGTTGAGCAAGGAGTAGCTCTTGTCTATTACATATTTGGCTTATGGAACGGTATCTGTGCTAATTTCAATCTCTGGTTTCATGCAGCACCCAACTCACCTTTCCCCTTAAGCTAGCGTAAGTTGGTTTCTACATTTGAGACCCTGTTTCTGTTTTGTAATTCAGTTCCTGTGTAGCCAAGTTTACATTCCGTGTAGTAGTGATATCTTATGATGTTCTTTTTCTGTGTGACTTATTTCACTTAACAATCATCGTACCTTAATCCACTCATTATGCTGCTACGGGCCTGATGACATAGATTTCATTGCTGAGTGATATTGCATTGTACGTAAGTACCACAACTTCTTTATCCATTTTTCGCTTTCTGTGATATTGAACTTGTACCGTAAACGAGGTTCTTGTAAACAGAGCCGTCCCAACCTTTGGGGTGGCTGTGTCTTTTTGATTTTAATTTCCCTAAGCTATAGGACCATAATGTGGAAGTGCCCTAGGCTCTGTTGCTTTGTTTTTTAGATGTTTCAGGAAACAGCATACACTTCTCCAGAGTGGCTGTTGGCAATTTACATCCCGCCCATCAGCATAACAAGGCTCCCAATTCTCCATGTCCTGTCTTGCCTTTCTGGATTTTACACTTTTTTCAGATGGCCCTTTTGACCGGGGGCAGTGAGACTTCATTGTAGTGCAGATTTCCTTTGCAAGCTTGCTTGGTTGGCCAAAAAGGGCGTATGCGTTTGTTCCTGAATATATTCAGGAAAAAACGCATACGCCCTTTTTGGCCAAGTGCATCATTGTGGACGTTCTGCCTCTTTTCCTATGCTTTACATGCAATTCCCGCTACCTCCTGAAATCGGTTTCCTGCAATTCTGCCCCGCTTTCAAGTCCTCTTGGCAGCCTTACTTCAATATATTTTTGGACGATAGCTGTCATTTATAACTCTGCAGGTTTGTGAATTACAGTGCCCCTGAGCTCCTTTCTTCAACTCGCTTTCTTGTGAGCTGGCCGCAACACCGCAGGATTGCTTCAGGCCCTAGTGTGGTTCCGGCACGGCACGCTGAGCTTTGGTTAATTCCTCTTCCTGGTGGGAAATGAGAGTTAAATTTGCCGTCCAGACACCCCCAGCTAGTCTCTCATTGGTTCTCTCCATTCCCTGTACATTTTCCGCAGAAATTGCAAACTGGGCCAAACAGGAGGTTAAAGGCACTGACTCTCCAAGTGGGAGAGTGTTAGTAAAGCGTCTGGAGTTTGCACCCGAGTACCAGGGGACGAAAACTGAGACACATTTGAACACGTTCCCGATCACACGGTGGATCATACTCTGGGTTCCACATGCATGTTTTAGCTGAAGGAAGAATCCCTTAAACCTGGAGAGTTGAGACCCATGGAATGGGTACCATGCAATATGACTTCAAAGGGTCTGCATTTGCTCACCGAACCTCACCAATCCTATCACTGCTGCGTTTATGCCGCTGTACACACGCTTGATTGTCTTTCGGAGACATATAAATCCGTAGGTTTTAAGATATTTCTAGTCAGGTATATTCTTAGGCGTTTAATATGGGGTGTTGAGTCCACTTCGTTGAGCAAGGAGTAGCTCTTGTCTATTACATATTTGGCTTATGGAACGGTATCTGTGCTAATTTCAATCTCTGGTTTCATGCAGCACCCCAACTCACCTTTCCCCTTAAGCTAGCGTAAGTTGGTTTTCTACATTTGAGACCCTGTTCTGTTTTGTAATTCAGTTCCTGTGTAGCAAGTTTACATTCCGTGTAGTAGTGATATCTTATGATGTTTCTTTTTTCTGTGTGACTTATTTCACTTACAATCATCGTACCTTAATCCACTCATTATGCTGCTACGGCCTGATGACATAGATTTCATTGGCTGAGTGATATTGCATTGTACGTAGTACCACAACTTCTTTATCCATTTTTCGCTTTCTGGTGATATTGAACTTGTACCGTAAACGAGGTTCTTGTAAACAGAGCCGTCCCAACCTTTGGGGTGGCTGTGTCTTTTTGATTTTAATTTCCCTAAGCTATAGGACCATAAGTGGAAGTGCCCTAGGCTCTGTTGCTTTGTTTTTTAGATGTTTCAGGAAACAGCATACACTTCTCCAGAGTGGCTGTTGGCAATTTACATCCCGCCCATCAGCATAACAAGGCTCCCAAATCTCCATGTCCTGTCTTGCCTTTCTGGATTTTACACTTTTTCAGATGGCCCTTTTGACCGGGGGGCAGTGAGACTTCATTGTAGTGCAGATTTCCTTTGCAAGCTTGCTTGTTGGCCAAAAAGGGCGTATGCGTTTTTTCCTGAATATATTCAGGAAAAAACGCATACGCCCTTTTTGGCCAAGTGCATCATTGTGGACGTTCTGCTCTTTCCTATGCTTACATGCAATTCCCGTCTACCTCCTGAAATCGGTTTCCTGCAATTCTGCCCCGCTTTCAAGTCCTCTTGGCAGCCTTACTTCAATATATTTTTGGACGATAGCTGTCCATTTATAACTCTGCAGGTTTGTGAATTACAGTGCCCCTGAGCTCGTTTCTTCAACTCGCTTTCTTGTGAGCTGGCCGCAACACCGCAGGATTGCTTCAGGCCCTAGTGTGGTTCCGGCACGGCACGCTGAGCCTTTGGTTAATTCCTCTTCCTGGTGGGAAATGAGAGTTAAATTTGCCCGTCCAGACACCCCCAGCTAGTCTCTCATTGGTTCTCCCTATTCCTGTACATTTTCCGCAGAAATTGCAAACTGGGCCAAACAGGAGGTTAAAGGCACTGACTCTCCAAGTGGGGAGAGTGTTAGTAAAGCGTCTGGAGTTTGCACCCGAGTACCAGGGGACGAAAACTGAGACACATTTGAACACGTTTCCCGATCACACGGTGGATCATACTCTGGGTTCCACATGCATGTTTTAGCTGAAGGAAGAATCCCTTAAACCTGGAGAGTTGAGACCCATGGAATGGGTACCATGCAA